>NC_133659.1:7780824-8040824 GCF_037893015.1 Macrotis lagotis
ACGGCTTAACGTTTGTTCTTGTGCCCCAGGATCTAGCCTGTGGCTTGGCAAATGTTAAATACTTAATAAACGCTGATTTTCTTGACTGGAACTTTCTCTGCAAGGAATTCACAAGATTACAAAACAGCAACAACAGCCATTTAGTGTATCTTTTCCCCTCTGAACTCTAATGTCTGTACATGATAGTGTAAAAAACACTGGTTTTACTGTTTTAAAACAATGAAATTATACGATTGTGAACACGGCTGGGATTTTGGTAAATAATCAGCATTGGCCGCAGCCGCTATAGGTAATGCTTAGACTCTCTCAACACCTCTCATAATTATCTCATTTTTATTGAGCCTCAGCCTAACCTATTATTTTCCCAGTTTTAAAAAAGAAGAAATGTCCTTCCTCCATCATGATGCTCAGAACAGGATCAAGATGTCTGAATTCACATCCTGTTTCTCTTAGACATGACCTTGGGCAAGTCACTTTAAGCTTAATAAGGAGAGGAACCAGAGCCAGAAATTCATTAGCACAGAACAATTGTTCTCAAAACTTTTGAGCTCAGGAGCCCTTTACACGCTTAAAACTTTCTGAGTAATCCCTTTGTGTATGATTTATATCTGTTGATATTTAATGTATTATAAATAAAATCATACAAATATTGTTATAAAATAGTTTGGACCTCTCAGACTCACTGAAGGGACCCACCACACTTTGAGAACCATAGTAGAGAACATCTGTTTGAGGAAGAACTCCCTGTCTCTCTCTCTCTCTATTTTTGTCTTTCTCTGTCTCTGACTCTGTCTCCATCTCCATCTCCATCTCCGTCTTTGTCTCTGTCTCTGTCTCTCTGTCTCTCTGTCTCTCTGTTGCTGTCTCTCTCTCTCCCCCTTCCTCTCTGTCTCTGTCTCTGTGTTTTTCTCTCTCTAATTTTAGAAAACTGCCAAGGCCATGGAGAAACTGAGACTTGCCCAAGGTCATACACCTAGAATTTTATTGAAGGTGAGGCTCTCTTCACTTATTAGCCTGGCACATTCTTGAAGACAAGGATATCTTTCCTTTTGCTTGTATTTGTATCTGCAGAGCTTAGCCCAAAGCCTGTATTAGACACAGCAGGGATCTGCTGCTGCATTGTCTTGGTAGCTTTTCTGTCTTACACTCTTTCTGTAGCTGTAAAATAGAGCAGCATTCAAAACTCTTCACAGTTCCCTTCCAACTCCAAATCTACAATCTTATGCTCCTAATTGTCTGCTCAGTACACAGTAGGCGCCTCATAAGTGTTTGTGAATTGAACTCAGAACAATCCTATAAAAATGGGGAAATTCTGCAAGACCTCAAAATCCATTGAACAAATTTGTGTCTCGTAAATAATATCATTTAAGTATTTTCCATATTATAATCAACATAACCTTTTAAAATTATTTAGAAAATGGAAAGGACTTTGGACGACATTGAGTCCAAACTGTTTCCCCCACCTTTTACAAACAGAGAAATTAAGGCACAGAATATGACAACCTGGAGTCCTACCTTTAGGAAGCATCTGAGGCAAGATTCAAAGCCCAGACCTTCCTGAATCTAATAGAGCATACTGTCTGTTAGACCACACTCCCTCTCACTAGACCACATTGCTCCTCTTCCTGTGAAAAAGCAGCATCAAAAGCAAACTCGTGGAAGTCTCACATCACAGGGCCTAGATTTAACCCTCAGAGATCCTCTAAGATGCGCAGCATTCAATCCCCTTTATTTTACATAGGAGGAAACTGAGGCCCAACAGATGAGCGGTTATTATCAAATGGTGGTCTTCTTTTCCAAGGTACACCAGTCATGGAGAAGGCAGGGGCCAGAAACTGGTCCCTCCTGAACAGTTGCCCCGGTTGCATTTATTTATTTTGCCATCCAAGTGAAAAGTAACAATCTCTCTAAATCAACAGTGGAAGCAATGAGTCTGGCTAAGGCCACTGGAGATAAAGAGGCTGCCCTTTCCTCTTCTCAGAAGCACAGATCTAATGGAGATTGAAGTGTTGACAAAGCCTTCCCAAACATGGTACAAAACACTGCTACATCTATCTTGATACTGGTGACTTACATAATAATTTCAGGTTTTTCCCTTAGATTAGTCTGACCTGCTCTTATTTTGACTTCTTTCTAGTCAAAGACCATTTGGGGGAAATTCATGAGAAACTTCATCATTTATATTTTATAATTTGTAATCATCCACTGCATTCATTCATTCTTTTAATACCCATTTCCTAATTTCCCAGCAGGTAGAAGGCCCTGCAGAGACACAAATATTCATAATACAATCCCAAGTCAGAGTCTATTGATTTTTTTCAATCTGGAAAATTTAAAACAAGTCCTCCTATTTATGTTTTCTTCTCTCCTCGCCAGCAAGCTAGTTTATAATAATAAAAAAGAAAGAGAGAAACAAAGAATTAAGAAAAATTAATCACCACATCTATCTGTCATCTATCTATCTATCTATTTATTTATCTTCTATCTCTATCTACCCTACCTATCTATCTACACACACACACACACACACACACACACACACACACACACACACACACAAAGAATTATCATAAGAAACTTTGGGTGTGGGAATTGCTGCTATGGTATGATGATGCCAGATAACCTTTCTCTGAAGGGAAGGTGAAGAAGGGAATTATTTGCCTCATATTCCCTGCCAAGAGCCAGCTGTGTTTTGTCATGGCTATGTGCCCCCCAAAATAGGACATGCCTGGGAAATATGAAAAGCCCATTGAGAGCTAAGTCTGTCTGATTGCAGTTCTAATGGAAAGGAGATAAAGGTGTTATCATCTCATCATTACATTTTTTCCCTCTCTCAACAGCCATTTAATATGGGGATTGACTATCTGGTTTATAGGTGTCTCTGAAATAGAGCTTAGATGACTCATTGAGAATGCTGGAAAGACTCAGAGGGTCTTTCTGGGGACCATGGCAAGGAAGAGATTTCAACTTTGGTTTCTTCTTGAACAGTGGGGAGAAAGAAGTTCCATCATCTTGGTTTTCTCTTGAACAATTGGGAATGTCATAGCCCCATTTCCAGTCAACAGTGGGACACTTAACTGTAAAAAAAGCTTGCAAACTTCACCAAGTTCATGTTTTGTGTTGGGAGAAAAGTCATAAGTATTCATGGTCAGTGTGTAGTCACTGTTCAGTGGTGCAGAAAATGATCATTTCTATGGGTCTCTATTTTTGCAAGTAAGATAAACTATAAAGTTACATAGGATCATAGAACCAACAACTTCTCTGGTCTCATATAACCATTACCACCATCAGTTTACAAATGAGGAACCTGAGGAACCCAGAAATTTGTCCAGGGTCACCTAACTGGAAAGGGTTTGAATCCAAGTCTTCCTGACCCCAAGTCTGATGTCATATCCACTTTCCCATACTGTCTCTCACTGTGGAGAAAATGTTTTTAAAACTTAGAGAAGTATGGAAATGTGGGTTATTTTTGTTACTTGATTGAAGCCTTGAAGGATGCACCCAAGTCTACACTTTTGGTCAGAAATTCCTTGGGAGCTGACAGTTAGCATTTTTCCTGGTGGTCCATACCAGACTTCTGAGCTCTTTACTCCTTGGCTAGACAAGAAACCAGAGCAAAGCATTCTTGGCTTAGTTAGAACTTGGGGTGGGGCAGAGGAGAGGGAAGGAGAGTGGGGGAATGGCCTCTTGAATCTTAACATTATCTCTTTCAAAAATTCCAGAAAAACAAGTCTCCTTTCCCAGGCCCCTCCTTGACACCTGAGTCCTAGGGGTTGGAAATCCTGATCCCATGCAGAATAGGAGAGCCTTCTTTGCATGATGTATCATAGCTCATCTTACACCAGTCCTTGAAAGGGATGAAAGCTCTTCACATGGAGGGGAAGCCTCCCTTCCAGAGGAGAGTTTAGAATTTTGACTTCTCCCAGTCACACTGACCTAAGAAACAGGGCCAATGACTCTAAAGTAAACCTAAATTAAACAATTTGAATTTTGTTTTACGTTTCCTTTATACACATTTATATCTCTTCACTTCTTCCCTCATTAACAATAAACTAACAAACAAATAAAAGTAAGACTCCTAACAAGTATGCATGATTCAGCAAAACAATTCTTTCCTTGACTGTCCATAAAAAGTACGTCTCCTTCAGAACAGATCTTTTGTAGGCCAACAGAGCAAGGCTTTGGTGGGTGAAGTCCATCCAGGGCCTTATTGTGGCAGCTCTTAGGAATTTTCCATGAGCTGGTCATCCTCCAGTAGAAGTCTCTTTTACCTCTGGGACTAAAGGAACAAGGCATCCTTTTACTCTGAAAGACTTCTTCCTCCCTTCCCTGTCTTCCTGCTGATGTCTTCTCCATGTTCTGTGACTCAGTTGTGTTGGCTGACTTGCAGGTCTTTAAACAGGGCAGGATATTTCTGAGTCTTTGTGGAAGTGAACCTCCATGTTTGGAGTATTCTGCCCCTTCCTTAGAATCTGTTGATTTCCTTCACTACCCAATTTATATTGTGCCTCTGCAGGAGGCCTTTCCCAATCTCCACACACCATTATTTTCAGGAGCCTTTCTTTAAACTTTCTTTTGGAATGGTCTTTTGGGCCTAGAACATCCCATTGGAGGACCATGGAACTTTAGAAACTAGCCAATTCTTTCCTTTTCATTTTACAGATGAGGAAACTGAGGCCTCAGAAAGTTGACTCCCCCAAGGTCACACAGACAATAAGTATCAGAGGTTACTTATCAGTAACCAGTATCAGATTCGAACTCAGGTCTAATATACTTTTTGAACTCTTTTCTTATAGCTTAATCATGGTAAATTCCTGCCCTTCCAAGGAGAGGTTTTAAAAAGCAATAATGATTCCTGTTAATGTTAAAGTATACATAGCACTTTCTGAGACACCAGCTCAGGCAGAAAGCTGTTATAAGTATCATTGGTCCCATTTGGCATACAAGAAAACTGAGACTCAGAATAATTAAGTCACTTGCCCTCAATCATAGTCAGTTCCAGAGCCTGCCCCCAACACTGCTGGAAGACCTCTGACAAGGGAGAGTCATAGTCTCTGTCCCCATCAGGTCAACTCTAGTTAGGAAGGCTTTCTTGGCATCAGCTCTCTTCAGAGCCTGACTCTTGGGTGTGTTATCCTGGGAATTCCTTTCTGGTATGGCTGGCACAAGACAGTCTCTAGGTCTCTTCCAGCCTTAATCTCCTCATTCTGTGACTCAAACCCCAATCTTATGACATCCGCTGCTTTCCACTAAGCACCACACTCGCCTATCACTCACATTCAGTCTGATCTGATGAGTTTATTTGTGATCAAACTATGTCTAGTTAAAAACAAATGAGGCGTGATAAAAAATAATGAGACTGAGCTCGGTCATAAATGTGCAGGACATCCACTCCTGTGGGTCCTTCTTAGAACCAAACCCCAACAAAGTCCTCCAGGGAGGTCTAAATCCCACTCTAGGGCAGCTAGGTGGCACAGTAGGTGGAGCATTGCTCTTGCAGGCAGGAGGACAGGAGTTCGAATCTGGTCTCAGACTTCTGACTCATCCTAGCTATGTGACCCTGGGCAATTCACTAAAACCTGATTGCCTTGTACCCAGGGCCTGACTCACTGGACCCAGATGACTCTGGAGGAGAAAGCGAAACTTGGGATTTAGCATAGCACCCCCACCCCCACCCCGCAACACCCAAATCCGGTTCACTTGCTTGTCATGACCTCACTTCCTTGATATCATGGTCTTTGAAAATAAAGGACAGTCATTAAATTCCACACTACCTACTGGCTCATCTATCCTAGGAAGTCTAAACCTCCATTACCCACTGGCTCCTCCATTATAATCTGGAAACTTTGGGCTTCAGTTAGGGAAAAAGGATAAACAAAAATGCTTGGTCTCAATCCAATTCCATTTCTCAGACATTTAGTAAATGACTATTCAACCAAAACCAAAAGGGAGGAGAAATGGAGAGATTAAAGCTTATCCCTGCCTAGTCCATGAATCTGTTGGTTTGTGATGCCCTGGAATAGAAGGTGGCAACCCTCATAGAGGGTAGAGAGGGCCCCATTCTTATGATGGAAAAAAGATTAAACAGAGTTTCTGCCAGCTCTGACTAAAAATGACTAGAGGAGACCTGAATTCAAATGCTACATGACCCTGACAAGTCCCTTAAGTGCTCCCAGGCTCAGTTTCCTTCTCTGAAAAATAAGGATCATAATGATAATATCTACTATCTCATAGGATTACTGTGAGGATCAATTGGGATAGCATATGTAAAGTAAAAAAAAGATTCTTTTAAAATTATTTTTAATTAGCAAAAATTTATTTTCTCTTCCCCTCAAAAGAAAAAGAAAACCCTTATTATAAAATATACATGTCCAAACAAAATAAATTCTTGCTTCAGTCTTGTTCCAAACTGTCTGTAACCAGGGGTTCATGTTTCATCATAGGTCTTCTGGAGTTGTGGTCATTGTTACAATGTTCAGAGTGCTCAAGTCTTTTGTCATTAATGTTGTTATTTTGGAATTTGTTCTCCTGGTTCTGCTTCTTCCCCATGCATCAGTTCAGTCAAGTCTTCCTAGGTTTCTCTGGAGCCTTCCTCTGTATGATGACTTCTCCTTTAGCACAATTCATATCCACTTTTTGCTTAGACCAGTTGCAAATCTTAAAGGTGATATGTTGATTAACTCTGAGGATATGAATTCCTTTAAGGAAGAAACCATGTTCTTGCCTTTTTTTCCCTATCATCAGCATTTGAAAAATGCTTCTTGGTGACTGTTCTTTCTTGCATGGAGCTGCCATTTATGAGGTTTATTCCACACATGTTTGGTTTGCTTTGAAGGGGCCAGAGCTCTGCAGTTGAACTAAAATGTAAACCCCTTGAGGATGGGGACTGTTTTACTTTTCTCCATAACAGTAACTTGAGTATCATAGGACCTTAATAAATAACTGGTGAGGGGCAGCTTGGTGGTGCAGTGGATAGAGCAACGGCCATAAAGTCAGAAGTTCAAATCCAACCTCAGACCCTTAATAATTACCTAGCTGTGTGACCTTGGGCAAGTTCAGTTAACCCCATTGCCTGTCCAAAAAGTAAATACTTGGTGATTGATTGAGAGCCAAGTAACCCCTTCTGTGAGAGGAAGAGTGGTATTAGATGTCATTTAATGTTGATATGAAATAACCTTCATTCCAGTGGAAGAAAAGGAAGACTAACTCTGATTTAGAGGATCCCCAATCTCCTTCTCAGTTGCTTCCAAGTGGTGAGACCATGGACCCATTGTTTATTCTCTAAATGTCGTTTTTACATCTTGTAAAATGAAGTTGAGGGAATTCAATGAATTCTAAGGTGTCTTCTAGAGCTAACTCAATCAGTCAACCAATCACTCCACCAACAAACTGGCCAGGCACTGTGCTGGAATCTAAGGATGCACAAGCAAAGTGATACAGTGCCTACCTTCAGGCAGCTTACTTTTCCACTGAGGTAAACTTATATTAACAGATAAGTAAATGAAGGATTAAAAAAAACACAGAACTATAATTTCATTGATCTTTAGAGTTCACAGTGAGAAATTCCCTTGACAACAGCAAAACAATATCTTCTCTGCAGTTGGAAAGGATTGTAGAGGCCTTCAGCTCCAAACCCCTCGTTTTACAGGTATGCATTTGGGACATGGAGTGTGATGTATTCAGGGTCTCCTAGTCAATGAGAATCAGGAGTGGCACCTGAACTGAGCGCTGCTTGACCTCAGGGGAGGCTTGCTATTCACTGTCCTATTTGTCTCTTTTGTGCCTTGCAGTAGAAGGTGTTGTTTTTTGTCCTTCATTTTTGGAGAAGACCATGATACTAAGGAGATGAAGCCATGATAAGCATGTGAATTGAATCTGAGTTGGGGGGGAGGGACTGTGCTAAGTCCCCAGCCTCACTTTCTCCTTCAGCGTCATCTCAGTCCAGTGGCCAGATATGGATCAGGATGACTGGAGAAGGCCCTGGATGCAAGGCAAGCAGGGTTAAGTGACTCACCCAAGGTCACACAGCTAGGAAGTGTCAAGTGTCTGAAGCTGGATTCAAATTCCTGCTTTCCTGACTCCAAGGACAATACTCTATCCACTGCTCCTCCTAGCTACTCCACATAAATATTTGATGCTGGCTATTCGCAAATCTATCTCTCTCTATATGTGTCCATATCTATACATTTATTTTATACATATAGACACTGCTGCAGGATTTATAAACACATATTCATACATACCACACACACACACCTGGATACACACATACACAGATACACACACACATACAGACACACACAGACACACGTACACACACACACACAGACACAAACAGACACAGACACACACAGACACAGACACACACACACATAATGGTTTGAGGATCCCTAACATCTGGGAAAGTCAGAAAACTCTCCTGAAGAAACCAACCCTTGCTGTGAGCCTTGTCTAGAGATGGAGTTCCAAGAGGCAGAGATGGAGGGGTGGGCTGATGCGTTCCAGATTTGTCAATTGGATCTTAAGGCATTTCCCAAGAAGAAAATTTCCTGATCAATGATTGGAATAAGAATATGGCCTCTCCAGGAAGGGATTTTCATGGTAACTCTCATTAGACTTAATAAGCTTTAGTATGTTCCTTTACAAAATGACCTCTCCATGGGTATATAAAAACCAATATAATTTTTAGAATGACAGTTTTACCTTACTAATGTATTTATTCAACTTCATTCCAGTTAGTTTACTAAAAAATATTTTGCTGAATTAGAAGAAATAATAACAAAGTTCCTTCAGAAGAACACAAGGCAGGGAACTTCAAGGGGGAAAAAACTGTAGAGGAAGTAGATACTGCAGGATCAGACTTTACAATCTCTTACAAGGTGAGAGCATTGTTCAATTGTAAAAAGGAGAATTTCAATTATTATAAAGCTTTTTTATGTAAACAAAACCCATGTAACCAAGACTAAAAGGAAATAAGAAAATCAGGAAGAAACTTTCATAGACAAGCTCTCCGATAGGATGTGATTGGGTTGTAATATTGTTGTGCTATAGGAAATAATCAGCTTGTTTATGTAGATAAATATGGAAAGACTTGGATTTCCAAAGGCAGATGCTCTCCACCTTCAGAGACACCGATAAAGGAAGGAAATAGGCATAGAAAACCTTACCTATATGTGTATGATTGCATGTAGGTACATGAATGCATTTTTATAGATGTCTAGGTGTGTATATGTGTTTGTAGATGTCTATGTGCATGTATATTACATATTATATACATTGTGACAATATATGGATCACATATATATTACATATTATTACAAAATATTCATCACACATATATTACATATTATACAGATCTTATTACAAATATGTATCACATATTACATATCTTATTGCTTATATATGTATCTCACATATACATTACACATTACACACATATCTTATATCAAAATATGCATTACACATATATTACATATTACATGCACATATACTCATGCTTAATTGTAGCCTTCTTTAGTGTAGTGGGTAAGGGAGGGGGGAAAAAAGAAAGTTAAAAAATGTACAACAGAGAACAAAAGAAAACCAACAAGGAAGCAACCTGAGCCACATTGTAAACAATGAGTTATAAGTTATATGGGTTTTCTTGAAATAGAAATTGATTACCTTATCTTGAATCCTCTCTTATGGCTTGCTGACTTATGTCAATGTTTGTTTTCTTTACTCGTTTTGTATCTAAGTTTAAAATAAAAAATATTACAAAAGATCTTCCCATGTATGTAATCCCTCCTCATCTTGAGTTGACCAGAAAGGCTAAATTCATAGAGTTGATTTTTTTTTTTTAATTTTTGACTGGCCCTGTGAGCTCATTGGGAGCTGACAGTGAGGGAAATCTCATCCATCACTGGTGGAGCTCTGAACCTCTTCAGAAGGGAACTGCCTGCAGTACTGAGAGATTAAACGCCAGTATAGCTCAGAGGTAGGATTTGAACCCTGGTCTTTCTGAGTCTAAAGTCAACTATTCACTAGGCGGCACTGTGTTTAAGCTTGGACATAGTGTGTATAATTCATTTTGTACCAAGACTTTTGGGTGCCAAAGCCAGTCTACATCATTACTTTTCAAGGTCAAAGGGGATTGTGAGGTATTTTGTAGATGTTTTCCATGAACTGGAACCCCTAGCAGCCTCTCCCCTTCCCCCACCCATCCTCTTGGCCTCCACCAACTCTTGCCTTTTAACTCCCTTACATCAATTAGCTTTTAGGGAGGGTTACTTCCAATACATGTTTTCCAAGAACACATATATCAACATTTCTCCCTCAAGATTTAGGGACAGGGGCAGTTAGATAGTACAGTGGCTAGGCACCCAAAGTCAGAAGGACTAGAGTTCAAATTCAGCCTCAGACACTTAATGCTTACTTATCTATGTTGAGCAAGTTGCTTGAGTCCTGTAAAAATTCAAAAAAAGAAAAAAAGAAAGAAAGACTTAGGGACAGAATGGGCTCAAACTTAGGTTGGTTCCAGCAAATAAATGTCCATAAAGAAGACTTGCTACTGCTACTGCTGAACCAAGTTCAAAAAGTCCTTCTCAAGGGAGCCCTTCTCTGTGGGGCATCATTCTCAACTTGGTGACAAAGTCCAGGATGTTGGGACATTTGGAGGCTGGCACTTAATTAAAGGGGATGGGAAAGGCTTCCTGTAGAAGGTAAGATTCTAGCTAGAGCTGGAAGGAAGCCAGGGAAGCTGGAGGTAGAGAGGAGGAGTCAAATCATTCCAGTCTGGGGGGATTAGATGCTCCTTCTGGTGGAGGTGTGACACATCCTTTCAGCTCTAAATTTATGGTCCTCTAGGAAAGCAGGAGAATCTGGATCACACCCACCTCTAAAATGAGGTTCTTTGAAATGAAAAATTTCAGTACGGTTTGATAAGCATCAAGGAATCCCTCCTCGCTATGACCACAGTGCTGGATCCTGGTGACATCAAGATGAAAAGAAGTACCTTCTGCCCTCAGAGAGCCTACAAGTTAGCTAGCAGAGGCAATTGAACACAGATAAGCAGATTCAATAATGCAGAACCAATAGATAATAATAAATAAATATGATGATAAAATAATTAAAAATTAAGAACATGAATAGCTTGAGGATGAGGGAAAGTCCTTTCTAGGAGGTAGAATGAGAGCTTATGTTGTGAATAAACAATGAAAAAATAATCATAATACCATATATGATATATTTAAGCCTAACTTTGACCTCTTTGTCAACTGCCAGACTTGCATCTAGAACTGCCTATCAGGCACCTCAAACTGGATGTCCTGGAGATATGTTAAACTCAACAAATCCAGAATTATATGTCTTATCCTGACTCCCCCCCCCCCCCCAACCTTCCCATCTCCCAAACTTCCCTGTCATTATTAAAGAAAAAAATTTAGGAAGTAGAGAAAAAGAATTCAACAAAATCAAACTACACTCCAAAAATGTTTGAAATAGTGTACAGCCCCCATGGTTCCCACCTTGGCAATGTAGCTGAGTCAGGGTTGCTTCTCATGTCTCTTTGTAAATTTTCAACATTTACTTTCTTCCCATTTGCATTGTGTATCTTGTTTTTTGGCTGTGATTAATTTGCCTTGCATCAGGCTGTGTCTTTCCCATCTTCTCCGTATTCATTATATTTGTTGTTTCTTACATCACAGTGGTAGTCCTTTACCTTGGTGTATCATGATCTGTTTAGCCATTTTCCTATTCATGGACATCCAGTTTGATGCTCGCAATGCTTTGCTGTTACTACCAATATGCTATAAATATTTTAGTGTTCAAGGGAACTTTCTTCCTATTGATAACCTTGGGGTATTAGCTAGTGTTACAGTCTCTGAGTTAAAGGAGATGAGTATTTGAAACATTTCACTTGCACAATTCCAATTGGTTTCCACAGTGGTTGTGATGATTCACCAGGACTGCTTTCACCTTTCTATTGTCCCCTCTTTTGTTGTCTTTTCTGAATTCGGAGGCTGTGAGATGAAACCACAGGGATGCTCTTTTTTATTATTTAGAAGTATTCTTTCATATAAGCTGTTACTCATATATAATTCTTCTTAGGAAAACTGCTTGTTCATATCTTTTGACTACTTCTCTATTGTGAATCTGCCTTTTAACCTTAATTTTCACTGATGTCCAGTATTTTGGGTTTGTAAAAATGACCTCTATTTCTGAATGTGTCTCTTCTCACTAATGCATCCCTAGTAACAAAGATTAAAAAAGAGACAAGACAACTTTTATTCAAGTTAACCAAGACATTAGTGGAGCCTGACAGCATAGGTAAGATTTCACACTCGGTCCCTACCATCTGCAAAGAGAGTAGAGTGGATTTTCTCATCTTTTTTCTGGCACACATCTTTCTTACCACTAACATCTCTTTTTGGTGTACCTAACACCAGTGCTTTTCCAATGAAGTTGAATGGGTATGAGTCATGGGATATTATTGGTTTCAAAGAACTGAAGGGTCTGTGGAGAGGTGGGAGCATGCCAGCCCATTCCAAAGGGGAAACAGTTTAGAAGAAAGTGATGTCATCAGTGAACCTGATGCCCAGAAAAAGATGGGCCAGTCCCATAATGACAGCATCAATGGGGACAGATTAAATGGAAATTAATATGCAACAACATTTAATTTGGAAGCAGAGGACCTGAATTCATTTCATGACCTTGCCATTTAGGACCAGATATTCCTGGGCAGGTCGGCACTTACATTTGACTTCAGCTTCCTCATCTCCTATTTGAAGGAATTTGGCGCAGATTACTCTGAGGCCCCTCCAACTTTAGATCTATGATCGAATGAAGGGAAGTGATGATATTTCTGCTGTGTGTTTTCCAGTCTGCTGTGGGGAGGAGATAGCAGCAATCTTAAAAGAATCAAACCTGTGGTTCTGTGATGAACCTCAAGAACAAGAGCTGAGTTGTATTTATGGTGGCCAACAATGAAAGTAAAGCTTGTTTGGCTCTGCAGTGAAGCCCCTTCCCACAGGAAGCTCTAAATTATATAATTATGATTTGTTTGAAGATATTCCAACTCAGCTCTCCTTCTGTAGCAATAGAATCTGTTTATCTACTGCAGGTCCTTCAGAGGAACCCAACAGCAGGGTTATGAAAGATAAAACAATCCAGATAACATTTGGCCTATGGAAAGAGTTCCCATAAACACTGATTTTATTAATAACTTGGAAATGCATAAAAGACAGTGGAATGGAGCTCTAGGGCTTCCAGCCAGTTTTCTTCCTTTTCTCCCAAATTAATTTCCAAGAAATAACTCTCTAATCATTTATCATCCTTAGTGGATTCCTATGTCATGTAACTCAAATCACACATGAACCAAGAATCATATTTTTTGAATATGAAACTGTAAATCCTGTTGTTAAGTAATAGAATAAAAATATAAAAATGCATATATTCTCCCCCTTAGCTTAGGGGGTGGAGCAGGAAGAGAAAAAACACCCCTTTGTTTCTAAGGGGCCTCAGGGTAGCTGGAATTGAACAAAGCCTAGGACACACCAGGGGTTTCTGATAGGTGTGTGACTGGACCGGGCCATCCCTAAGAGGCCCTCTATCTATGATCTGAGTCAGTTGGTGGTTTTCTGATGCTTGGAGAGCATTTTATAAGCCTGGTCCTCTTTTTCCCTTTGACAATAGCTTAGGGAAGTTAATACTGCTGATTTTTTTTCATCTTTCTGACAGAAATTGAAGCTCAGAGACCTAAGGGACTTAGTCACAGTTACACAACTAGTAAGTATAAAAGTCAGGATTTGAATCCAGGTCTTCCTTGTTTCAAGATCCATTATTATTTCTACTTCATCAGATGATATTTTCTAAAAAGTATGGCCCCTGAGACTGAGGTAGGCATATGAAGCAGGGGGAACTTTGGCAGAACTGCTAAATTTGTGTCTAATTGAACTTGTTCTTCCCCTCCCTTGGTTAGTTCCTCAAAGAGAGGCAACCTCTGTGTGTGTTTGTGTGTGTGTGTGTGTGTGTGTGTGTGTGTGTGTGTGTAACCTGTAATAGAGACACCCCACCATGTCTTCCTTTAAATTACCTGCAACTATTGGCCAAACTATATTTTATTTGGCAAATCTCCTCTAGATATGGAGACAAAGCAGAATTGTGGAATAGCTAAGCAGGTCAAGAAATTAAATATATAGATTGCTTTTTTCCTGCCAAAATCTAAACAATATAAGTTATATTCACAGAGATGACTATTAAACATTTTTGTCATTGTTTAATTCCATAAAGACAGAGAAGTCAACATACTGAGTCCAAGTTGTAATTTTTAAATATATTTTTACATTTTGTTTATAACCACCTTTATTTCCAAATATATCCTTTTCCCTTTCTCCAGAGAGAACATCTTTTGTAACAAAGAATAAAAAAAGGAACAAAGAGCAGTTCAGCATAACTAACATTAAACAAATCTAACTGTATAAGTAATGTTCCATGCTCACAATCCCCAACTTCTATAAAAAAAAAGGAAGGAGCTGCATTTGCTCAACTTATTTTCTAGGCCCTGGTTACTGTAATTACAGAGCATTCAATTTATTTTTTCTTTTTATTTACTTTACTGTACTTATGTTTTCCTCTACTTCACTTTGCATCAGATCATATAATTCTTCTCATGCCCCACTGATTTTGTCATAGTCTTTGTTTCTTTTCTCTTAATATGCCATTACTTGGTTGGCCATTCACCCAACAAGAGGAATGTATTATCTATTATGTTGGATATGTTTTCAAAATTTATAATATTTTCTCCCAACCAAAATAAAGACTTTTTTGCTCTCTTGAGGCAAATGTAGCAAACCAATCTAGGTAAATCAGAGCAAAGCAACCTTTTATTTGTGTGGACCAACCCCAAGGTTTCCCCTGGTTGGGGAAGTTCTCTCTAGTCATTGGTAAACTTACTAGTCCACATCTCTCATATTATACATAAATGTTGTAATCCATTTCCAAAAGGACATTAACATTTTGTGGACATATTTGCTTGACTCTACTACTTACCTGATACAAGGCCACACTTTTAATTTTGGGTGGAGTCATATGGGAAAATTGGGGTGGCAACAAGAAGGCTAAAAACGGATAAAGAGAACATCACTGAAACCTTGAAAAATCCACTGAAGGGAATTCAGAAGGAGCTCCACTTTAACTAGTCTGGGTTGGTACAATTGTGTGAAATGTATTACACACTCTAGAAACCCTAGTCTGTATGTAGAGAGAGAGCCAGAGTTGCCCAAGTAACTCTCTTTTTCTCTTCTCTGAATATAAAAATGTTAGTTTGTTGAGTTTATAGCTGACAAAAATGAACTTAACACAAACAAAAAGGAAATGGGTAAGTTGGAGAATGTCCAGAGGACAGTGAGGGTATACTCAAGTCCATGGCATGGGAGTCTGCTGCAAAGAACTCCCAAGTATTTGTGTGCAGAAGAGAAGGGTTAGGAGACATGACCATCAGCAGGTCATTGAGATGTTGTCAGATAGAAAAAGCATTAGACTCTCCCAGAAGCCCAGGATTGAAAGAGATCTCAGCCCATTTCTGAAAAGGGATGGCCTGTTCATTACCCAGGAGGCTTGGAGATCTCTCCCCACCAGAGCTCATCAAGCAAAGCCTGGATGCCAATACAATGACTAGTAAGTGTAGATGGACTCGTGGCTAACTGGGTCCTTTTTCGAACCTGAGATTCTAGGCTTCTTTGAATACTAGTTTTCTTCCTTTATAGTTTTGTCCCATTATTCTTTGTTTGATCCATGCAGAGACTACCTTCTTGCAGAAGATTACAATCCAAATGAAGCACACTGCTATCATCTGCCCCTGTACCATTGCTTATGCATGTCATCATCATTCTCAACTCAGCAAACATTCAGCCCTGATACTCTATCCAAGGTCTGGTTCCTGATGCTTCTAAGAGTTCACTTCAACCTGCTTTAACAAACATTCCAGATCAGTCACCAAGTCCTGCCAATACGGCCTGGTTCTTACCTCATACTTCTTGACTATTCCCACTGCCACCATCTTAGCCCAGGTCCTTGCTAGCCTTCAGCTGCCTCATCCCATTAGCTTCCTAACTTTCCAGTCCTGACTGGTTCTTCCCTTTCCATCTCTTAGGCATTACCACATTCTAATATTGGCCAGGTGTTTCAGTCATATCTTATTCTTTTTTTTCCAGGGTTTTTTGCAAAGCAATGGGGTTAAGTGGCTTGCCCAAGGTCACACAGCTAGGTCATTATTAAGTGTCTGAGGCCTGATTTGAACTCAGGTACTCCTGACTCCAGGGCTGGTGCTTTATCCACTGTGCCACCTAACCGCCCCCTATCTTACTCTTCATGACCTTGCTTGGGGTTTTCTTGGCAAAAATCCTAGAGTGGCTGACCATTTCCTTCTCCAGCTCATTTTACTGATAAGTTTCTTGAGGACAGGGATTTGTTTATAAATCTGAATGAAATTTTGTTATCTTAATGACTTTTGGCTTTAAAGAATAAGTGAAGGCTGGAAGAAGCCATGGCAGTCATGTGCTCTACCCAGCATAACATCCTTGAATGGCTCTATGCCCCAGGCTCAGCTTCTATGGTTCTTGAAGAGAGTGTCATGAACTGTGTGGCAGTTACACTTGGCATCACATTACACAGATCTGCTCAAGGTTCAATGGCTCTAGAATCTTCCCCAATTCTCCCAGAAAAGAACAAGACTGAGCAGGAACAGAAAAAGCTCTAAGAATGCCTGCAGTCTGTTCAAATGACCTCTTTGTCTGTGTCCCCCTTTTGGATTAGTCCTGTGATTTCATAAGTGCAGAGGACTTCTGGGGAGGCAAGTCCTTTGTTCTATAAATTCTGCTCTTTCAGTTGCCTGGGTCCACTGAGAGGTCATGTGATTTGTCACAGTATGTAATGCAGGCAGAACTAGAACCCAGATTTTCAGGTCTCTGAGGCAGGGAAGAGCTCTTTCCCTTAAACACAAAGTCAACAAACTTCAAAGGCAATCTGCAGCTGCAGGGAAATTGGGGATCATACCATTAGAAGGGTCACTCTTGCCTACATTGTCTCTGAACCATATCTTCAACTTTGAAGTTGGCCAGCTCTCCTCCTTGGCCTTTCTCCCTAGGCTTTTCTCTTCTAGGGGAGCTCCAACATGGGGTCCCACTGTACTAGGAAATTCCATGGGAGTTGAAAGGTTATCATCTTTTGCTTACCCTGATGCACAGCTCTCTGGTGATTGATGATGCATTGTAGGTAGATTTTTTTCTTGAAAACAAGATGACAGATGACTTCAGTTATTTGTGAGATGGACTTTTTTTAGTCTTCATAAATTCCATGCTCTAAGAAGCTTGAGAACCAGGTTTTGTTTTAATTAATGTCAAATAGTAGAAATTTGAGGAAATAATTTCCTTCCATTTTTTGACAATTTGATGAAGTATCACTTAATCTTGTTGAGGCTCAGTTTTCTTATCTGTAAAATGGAGGATTAGACTAATTGACCTCTGATGTCCTTTCTATTTCTCGATCTGTGATTTACAGGTAAAGAAATGAAATAATCTTTGCTCCCAAGGAACTTCCCTAAGTCTGAATACTGCATATTTCCATGATATAGAACTAATGCATATATTTTAAATAATTTTATCTTCCAATGGTATGAATTAGAACATGATCTGCTGTGAGGACTTCTTTGTCCTCTTAAGAGAGACTTTTCATTTCTATAAAGTCCTTTTGTGGCAGATTTGAATATCAATTCCAGTCTAGCAAGAATTTATTTATTTATTTGTTTGTTTGTTTGTTTGTTTGTTCGTTTGTTCGTTCATTCATTCATTCATTCATTCATTCATTAAGTTTTTGCAAGACAAATTGGGTTAAGTGGCTTGCCCAAAGCCACACAGCTAGGTCATTATTAAGTGTCTGAGGACGGATTTGAACTCAGGTACTCCTGACTCCAGGGCCAGTGCTCTATCCACTGTGCCACCTAACCTCCCCCAACAAGCATTTATTAAGCTCCAATTATTTGCAAAGCAATGAGTAAATTCAAAAAAAGAAAATGGAAAATAGAGTGTCTTTGCCTAGAAATGCCATTCTACCAGAATAAATAATACTAAGCCTAAATATATTAAGGATGGTGCCAAATTATCAGGGCTAAATGCATGGGGTGAGTTTTGGTTCATATCTGCAAAGGGAGATAGAAAATAGATACAAGGTAGTTTGGGGGGATGCATTTACTGATGGAATGATCAAGAATGACTTTGAGTAGGAAATGCTACTTTCAGAAAGCAATCAATTTATAAAGTGCCTACTGTGTTTCAAGCCCTTTGCTGGGCAGAAGGGAGTGGAGATACAAAGAGGCAAAAGACAGCCAGCCCTCCAGTCTAATGGGAAGGGCAACATACAAGGCAAGCTAAAGACAGGATAAATTAAAAGTGTTCTGATAAGTGGAGGTGAGGCTGGGATATCTTCCATCTGTGGGCAACCTGCTTAAAGACCCACAGGTGAGATAGGATACAATGTCTTTGTACCCCCATAGTGGATGATGATGAGCCTGTTGACTGATTTGATCATTTTCAGGAATATAAACATTGCATGAAGATGAGCCTATGTATATATGGAGTGAGCATCCATCCATGAAACTCTTCCTTTGTTTCCCTTTCTTAGATCATGATGTTGAAAATGATCTTCAGCCAGACCTCAGTGGAGGACTGCAAGATGCCCAGCCCAGAATTGGAAAGGCCAAAGGAATGTGACTTCTTCCTGACAGCCGTCCGCCTGGCTTCTCTGAACCAGATCTTGGACCCCTGGGTTTATCTGCTCTTAAGAAAAATCCTCCTGCGGAAGTTCTGTCAGGTAGCAAACTCCATCTCCAACTGCTCTCAGGATGGACAGAAAGGGCAGCCGGTCTCTTTGGCCAATGAGATCATGCAGACAGGAGCATGACAGAGAACATTTGGGCTGCTCCCATGCTAACTGATTTTGATGACGAGTCGTCTTACATCTTGCTGTGAATTCTGGCATCTGTGGCATGCCCATGTCTATGTATTATGTATCCAAGTGGAATGAATTTTGTGACACCAGGCTAAATGGCCTCAAAAGACCCAATTTGTCCCCATGAGTGCCAAAACAAATTCTTGAAATATAAACAAATGGAAATATATCAGCAACCATCTAGTATCGCCTTGTATCTCTTCAGTTTGTAGCCTACAATGTGATTTTTAATGTGGTCAGTGTATCTTTCAAGTTGTATATGAACTGCGCCCTGTCCAGTGGTGTATAGCCTGCCTCAGTCCAATTCAAGGCTTGGCTTCATGTGATTTCCTCCATAAGCAGCCATTTTGAATGTTATTATTCTCCCATGTTACTTTTGATTTACCCTGTATCTATCATATATGTGATTAACTGTCTTAATGTTTCCCCACGATAGAATACAAATGACTGGAGCAAAGGTTGCCTTCAAATTTGGTCTTTATTAGCCCCAGAACCAGCATCTAGCTTACACCACATGCTTGTTGGATAAGTGAATGACTAAAAGAAATGCCCATTTATTAAGTGCCTGCTGTATGCCGAAATGCTTGTGGGATAATTTATGAAAGAATGAAACAAGCATTTATACAGTGCCTGCTATATCACCGGCACTATGCTGGGTTCTGATGATCCAGAGTCAAAAACAGAAACAGTCCTTGCTCTGCAGAAGCTGAGCAGGGGTGGAAAAGAGTGGTTTTCTTTTTAAGTAATTTTTAAAGGAATTTTCAAGGATATTGGTTTTCCTTTCCAAATCCTTTCTCTGTCCCTGAATCTGTCAGTGATTCTGTCTGTCTGTTTTTCCCTTTTAACCTTAAAGAGACCAAGAGCTTAAGACTTGACCACTTTTAAATGGTTGAATTTGAAGACAAAACAAAGTGCATTAATATTGATGTTCTTTGAGATCATGTTCACATAAAATTTATAAAATCTCACAATTTTAATGGTTGTTTTGGTAATTGCATCTACACCAAATTCAAATAAGAGTCCTTAACCTGACTTTTGGAGATGGTGAGGTTGGTCATTCTGTAGAATGGGTGCATGCCCAAGATGAATGAGTCAATTTATTGAGTTGATGTAGGGATTTTTTTAAATGAACACCACCCAAGCATTGAATCAGGTAAGAAAACTTAACTTTTCCAGTGAATGAACCCATGCCTTTGAGTCTATCTGCCAGAAATATACCCTTGCCTTCTGTGAGTCTGGCCCTAGTAGTCAGAAACTGAGAAGTGAGTGAAAAACCTGCTAAAGACACTAACTAGCTTAATTCTTCTGAGTCTTGGCTGTAAAATAGGGGCTATTGGGAGACTTGAATCAAATGATATGTAAAGGGTTGTAAGCCATAGCATTGTCCACACAGCTTCTCTCATTACTCTCAAGTTTAGTGAATACTCTCATGATGAGACCACCAGCATTGCTAAAGATTTGGGGTTAGGGTTGTTTATTTTGGGGATCCAGGTTTGACCTATACACTTTGGAATGGAGGGTGCACATCTTTTTTTTCTTTAACAACTGATCTTTAAAACATTGTTCCTCGCGATAGTTTCTAGGCACAACAATGCTCCCTCCATAGATACAAAGGCTCATCTTCATATAACATTTATGTTCATGGAAATGGTCAGATTGGTCAACATCTATAGAGTGACTCCTATGAATTCAGCCATCTGATGTTATCAGATGTGATACAGCACTAGCTGGGCATTAGAGATATAAAACCAAAGACAAGAGCCCTTGCCTTCATGGAGCTTACAGTCTACTGGGGCAGATTTCTTTGTCTTTTTAAAGTCATTTTTAGAACTCCCTTTCAAAGTAGTTTGGAAAGTTTCATCCCACATAATGGACACTTATTAAGGCATCTGTTTCAGGTGGTGAGTAGAGAAAGACAATCACCCACCCCACCACTACCCCCCCAGTCTCAGCTTGCAAAGATCCACATAGAAATACTCTTTTGATTCTTTTTTTCTGTATTAAGTATACAAGCCCATTCTGATTTTTCTCTTTTTTATATGATTCTCTATGTCTCTGTCTCATTCTCTTTTTCTCTGTATCTTTTTTCTTTCTTCCCTCCTTTATTTCTTTTTGTATCTTTGTCTCTTTCATTTTCTCTCTCCTTTCCCTCTTTTTCTTTCTCTGTCTCAGTTTTGTTCTCTCTCTCTCTCTCTCTCTCTCTCTCTCTCTCTCTCTCTCTGTCACTTTCTCTCTCACTGACTTATCACTCTTATTATTTCTGAGTTAAAAAAGTTTTTTTCATTATAGCTATTATATCTTCTATCTGATTTTCATTGGGGAATTAATTTAAGGAATTCTAATGCATTAGATTAGCATAATCATTATCTAAACATTGGGCAGATCAGAAATAATCCAACAAAGCAAATTAGAGAACCTGAAAGGAAAGCATAGATATGCTGAGGATGCTAAATAGACTTTAGGATGGTCCTTCCCCTAGACTAGAGTTTGTGACTGGAAAAAAGATCTAAATAAGCTACTTAGAGCACTGGAAGCCCCCCAAAACAAGCTTCCACATGGTGCAGAACAGAATGTGGCAATGAGATGATGTCACCTTATTCCTGCCCAGTAGAATGACAGATAAGCTCCTTGTTTGCTATCCCTATTGAAGGGAAAGTCAATCGAGGACACAAAGTCTAGCCTCATTGTTCAGTGGTTTCTCTGTCATTTTCTTAGCCCTGATACCTTTTTTAGGGCTCACAGAGGACAAGGAATCTGACTTTGAGACTCTTCTTCATGAGAGAAGGGCATTCCATATAAAGGGTACAAGGGGAGGGGTAGCATGGTGGATTTCCCATGAGGTGGTTCCATGATAGGGATGTTGTATAAGTCTGGCAGTGAGGTTCTAATGAGATTCTATGCTGGTGTATACATGTGTGAATATATAAATGTATGTGATGGGTTACATGGTGGACCTGAGGATTGGGAAGACTTTGGTTCCAGTCTTGCCTTTGACTTGTGGTAACTGTGTGACCTTGGGCTAGTCCTTCAACGTCTCACTGCTCATCCCAGATAACTTTTAAGACTAAAAGTCACAAGTTGTTGATTTGTATTAAAGACTCTTAGACATTAGAGATGAAAGGTATCTCAGATCAAGTCTAACTTTTGCCTGAAAAAAAAAAATTTCTGTAGCAAGAGTTTCCCACCTTGTTAAAATCACAGAAGTAGACTCCAAAATATGTGTGTATTTTATATATGGAACTGAGAGTAGTATTAGAGGCAATGTGTATTGTGAATAATGTGACTTCAACTTAGAACATAAGCTTAAATTCAGCCTCTAACTCTTGCTGCCTGTGGAACATTGGGCTGATCACTTAATACCCCGTGCTGATGAAATCACAGATCCTTTGATCCTTCCCATCTTTCAAATATGTATTTATGTGAAAAATCTTGGGAGTCTTTCTAAAATATAAGACCGTGCCAACTGGATGGGCATCCATGAGGCATTCTATAAATGTGGTAGTTACATGGCTCTCCATGATGACACAAGCTAAAGAAGTAAATAAACACTAATTCTTTCCTTCCTTGAAAAAAGTAATCCTTTACAAATACCATGATTTCCCAGGGAACACCAATGTTCTTTATTGTATTTTTTTTGTAAACACTGTCAATGACCAATGAATGATTCTTTTCGAGGATGCAACTGAGGAATTTTCATCAAATAAACTAAAACTTGTCCAGAACTCCCTAACAAATTTTCATCTCTGTAAATACTTGCTGGAAGTTGGCAACAGGGTAGACCATGTGTCAGCCTGGATCATCCCTTCTGGATTCTCCAAAATTTCTGTTTGTTATTCAGTTTTAGGGCATGTGCAGTGATAATTTTATTCTTTTAAAAACTTTTATTATATCACCTTCATTTTCAAATATTTCTTTCACTCCTTTTTTTCCCAGAAAATCTCTTGTAACAAAGAATAGAAAATAAAACAGGTTCAACATTGTATGTAATGTTCTGTGCCCTTGCCAAGAAGGGAATAGCAGGCATTTTCTCATGGCTTCTTTGGGATGATCCTTAATCATTATAATTATACAGTTAAGCTTCAAGTTTTGTTGTTGCTATTATGTGGTTGGTGTTATTGTTTTTGTAGCTGCCATTTACATTTCCCTTGTCATTGGGCACAATTACCACACTATGTAACACAATGACAATGGCAACTGAAGACTTTAAAGAGAGGGTTAAAAGGAAAAAAAATTGTGGAAATGGGATGTCGTTTCCATCAGATCTATGTAGTGACAACAGATCAAGAAAATTGAAAACAGGAGCCATGGAGCTGTCCTTAAGGATAGAAAAAGAAACAGGCCAAAAAACCATATCAACAAAGTGATGCCTCTATTTTCATATTCCTTTAATTAGTGAGGGAGTCTGTGCCCATCCCTTCATGCCAAATGAAAGTCTGAAATTCACTTTAGGTAACTTTTTTGTTCAATGATTAGAGAAGCCATACCGCTAATACTTAATAGCTACTATGCATGAATTTAGATGCACTATGCCAGGCAACACACTGAGACAAAACTGGAACTGTCTTCATCCTCCAGAACCTTACATTTCATTAGAGCATCTTCTGTTCATGGCCCTGGGGAGAAAAACTGACTGCATAAAATTCAATGATTTTGAATAAATGAGAGGCATTGGATCCATGTCTTGGGATTTAAAATGGGAAGAAGAGAGATGGTTGTGAGGGAGTTAGGTACAAACAATGCAAAAATTGGGGCTGTAATTTCAGATTGCTTGGCACATAGTAGACACTCAATAGATGCTCATTGAGCTGAATTGAGTTGAGTTTATCCATGACATATTTCCGATCTCTTTATTGATAATCCCACATGGTGACCAAACTGATATTCCTAAAGCACAGGTCAGACCATGTTCACTCTTCCTCTTTAAAAAAAAATTCCAATGATTCTTTATTACTTTGGTATCAAATACATATAAATCCCTTCCTCTAAACTACCTTCCCATGTCCTCCACATTCCAGCCAACTGGTGTATTTGCTATTCCTTAATCTTGACAGTTCATCTCCAGTTTCCCTCCTTTTGCCTGGGGTGTCCCCATTCTTGGAATGAATATCACCTTCAGCATCCCTAACTCCCTTCAAAGTACACATAAAAAATCAGTATCTCTCATAGGCCTAGTTCCAGATTTGGAGGCTTACCTGGGCTCCAAATGACTATTATTTTGCATTTGCTTTGACTTCTCTGCGTGTATATTGGTCCCCTCCAATAGAATGAGGGAAGGGATTTTTATCTTTATATCTCTAGCATCTAGCATAGGGTCAAGTTTGTGCTGATAACTTAGTAGATGCTTGTCAAGTGAATGAAGCCTCAGTATTGTAGATAATATAGCTACACTCACACAAGAAGGCACTTTCCATAGCACCAGTGTGGCCCAGCAATGCCAAACTCCACTGCTCCAGTGAATTTATTGCAGAAGGCCTGATTCTACATTTCCACAAAAGTATTAGCTGGGGACAAATGAAATAAGTTAATAAAAATCAAATTTTCCAAATTTTTCCTATTAATATTGCTTTCAATGACAGAATGTGGCCATGTAGAGGACAAAGTGCACATATTGGAGATGGGAAGAACTGGGTTCAAATCTCACTTCTCCGACATCCTAGTTGCATGACCCAGGACAAATTCCCCACAGCTCCTTTCCAAAATTCAGAGATGGGACTGTAGGTGTCCATCTTCTGTTGGTGGAGGGCATTCCTTTCTTGGGATTCCTTTATCAAAATGATGTCACAGACTCCATAATTCTGATAACAGTTCAAGACCAAAACCCAGGAGGAAGATGAGAGTGTAAACTTCTCAACTGTTCCAAATGAAAATTCTTTTTCTTTTGGAATGAAAAGTATTGCTGTGCTCATATGCTGGTGGCAAAACCACCAGAGAAAAGAGGATAGAAAGAGAATGAGTTGGCAAAGTAGATGAGTTGGTCAGTCTTGGGCAATCATTTAATAGGTCAGTCTTTAGGTAAATCAGATCACTCCATCAGCATCTATCAAATGGACAAAGTTTACCCTCAAGGAGCTTAGATTCCTACCAGAAAAGTCAGTTAACTAAGTAGAATTTTTAAAGTGTTTACTATGTGTGAGATAATATGCTAAGGGATGCTCTCAAGGAGCTCATGGTCCAATAGGGAATTACTTTCCCATGGATAGATTGAAAAAAACATGCCATGATGGGGGGGGTCATTAATCACAGGACGGAGTTCAGATTCTGCCACTGATCTTTATTAGTTGTTTGATCTTGGGCAAGTTCCCTTACCTCCCTGGGTCTCAGTTTCCTCATCTGTCAAAAAATGAGGTTAGACTCATCATCCCCAAGTCTTCTCTACTTCTAGATTATTGGTCTGATGATAGACTTGACCCAACCTAGATCTGCTTCCTCCTAGTAACTTCTGCTCATTAAAAACAAATTTACCTCTCTATTTACATCCCCTACCTCAAAAACACCCACGGGGACAAGAATCGAGAGTCCAGAGGGCTTCTCTCAATTGCCATCTCTGACATCTCTGTGGCCTTGGTCAATGCAATTAAATCTTTGAGTCTCAAAATAGCATGAACAGGTCAAGATCTGCCTATTCATTGGAGGAAGGAATGCCCCAGTCTGGCCCATCATAGATCCTGATCTCCATGAAGCCAAATGCTGATAAGAATAGAAATTAGAAAAGCCACATTCCCCCTATATGTAGTATGGCTGTTGTAGCCCTGGACTAAGAGTCAGGAAGACCTGTGTTCAAATCAACCTCAACCCTTATTAGTTGTCTGACCCTGAATGTCACTAAACTTAGTCTGCCTCTCATCTGTAAAATGATATAATCATAGTAACTTAATAGTTCCCAATTGTTTTTACAAACCTTAATACACTCCACAAAGGCTAGCTTTTATCTATTATTAGTCCCAGTACCTTTGCATAAGTTATCCCTCCCACATCCAGACCTGGAACATCCTCCCTCCTCACCTTTCCCTCTTAATATACTCAGCTTTCTTTAAAATTCAGTTCAACAACTCTAATGTCCCCATGACTGATGTCACCCCTACCCCAGAATTACTTTGTATAGACTGGGAGACCCAAAAATCATAGCTCAAGCTGCACCCAGCCTTGGATGACTCCCAAGATTGCATATTTAATTTTCTAGGAATGTGAAAAATTAAATCAATCAAGTATAGACACTTTGAGTGTTATATCCTTAGATACAACATTGGGCAGTCATTTAATATGTCAGTCTTTAGGTAAATCAGATCACTCCATCAGCATCCATCAAGTGGACAAATTGGTTAAATAGAAAATGGAATCTACCAACCCAGGTTAGCCCTGGGTACTCAGTACTCATTCTCTTTGGGCATTCGTATCTATCTCAAGTTCTGCTAACAAAAAATCATGCCTAATTTCAGAGTGGCCTACAGGGACATAGAGTGTCTGAAAACAACTGAAGGAAAACTTTTCCCATAGAGATTGTTGGACACGTAAGATGAGCAACTTTTTGTTGCTATTTTTTCTCTTTAGCTACATTAGGGCTAGACTTGCTTTAATGTACCCCAAATAGCTTCTCTCTAGATGATCACTACTTTGGGTTTGAGAGAAACCCATTGTGAGAAGTTGGAAGACACAGCTAGAGTTGTGAATTAAGTTGCCAATTGGGAGCAGAGGATGGAGGAACCTTCTAAAATGACAGTTAAAGCAAACTTGCATGTTACCTGGTCTCAGTTTACTCAGTGGCAGTAGGAAAGGGCTAGACTGGGTAACATGCAAGCTTGCTTTAGCTGTCATTTTAGAAGGTTCCTCCAACCTCTGCTTTATTTTAAAGATGCTTCTTAACTTTCCTCATCGTGTCAGCTACTCCTCGGATCCCTGCAATGCTTTCATTTCATTGGGAGGGCAAACTCTGGGATGTGATATCCATGCATTCCCCGGAGTCCAGTAACATTCTTCCACATAGTATCATTTCCGCTTAAAAATCTATCAATTCTATAGATAATTTCTTTTACTATGTCACTGCCATTAATATTTGCCTAATTACAATTTCAGTATCATACAAACGCAAGCAGAGAAAATAGGAGAATATCTTACTTGGCTGCTTCCTTCATCCATTTACAAGGCAAAATAAGATTTTGACTACTCAGATTATGCATCAGAAAGATCTTCAGAAACATGGGTAATTCTCCTTATAACCATCTCATCTGCAAATGGAACAATTTAAATTTGTTTTGCAAATTGTCCTGGTGGCTACGGTTCCAGTCACCTCAGGAGCATCAGTTGGCACCAGTTTTTCCATAAAGAACTATATATCGATCAGACAATATTGTTCGATGTCAAATGTGGTTTTTGAAAGGTTTGTCTTTGCTTGGTAAAAACATCCCATTTTCTCTTTTAAAAAGCCCCTACTCAAAGATGACTATTGATCCCAAGAAAGACTTGAGGTGAGACATATCTAGCGATTTCACTAAAAGCTGTACCTGCGGTCCATTCAGAGGAGATAAACTGAATAAGCTTCAAATCTGAATCATGAGTCAGTGTCAATCAAACTTTCATTATTTTTGCTGTTGTTGTTGAGTTTTTTCCCATTTGTGTCCAATTCTTTGTGACCCCATTTGGGATTTTTCTTGGCAAAGATATTGTAGTAGTTTGCCATTTCCTTTCCAGCTCATTTTACAGATGAGGAAACTGAGATAGACAGGGTGAAGTGACTAGCCAAGGACAGCCTTGTTGGTGAGAACCTGAGGTCATATTTGAACTCAGGGAGATGAGTCTTCCTGACTCCATAATAGGCACTCTATCCACTGAGCTACCTAAATGCAACCCATCTTCAGGATATCTGGATCAATATCTCTCTCCTTGCATTTAGCTCCATTCTATAGACTTGCTAAGTAAGTTTCTGAGGATACAACTTTTTTTTTAACATATATGTATTCTTTTATCTAGGTTGCCTGTTAAGTTTCTTTAGTAAAACCTTATGAAATGGGAATTCACATTCACCCATTTTCCAATTCTGTTGTGGGTCATTCAGACCATCAATGAAGAAAGCTTGTAGAGATCTGACTTCCTATTTTTTTATGAAATCCATGAATATTTCTTGCTCATATCAGAATGAAAAATGTCTCTATATTAGTACCAGAAATAGCATGACAACCTCCCCAAGTACTATAGGGATTATATTATCCTCCATTAGAACAAGATTGGCCAGGTTCATTGCATCATATCTGCTTGTTCTTTGTTTCTCAGAAAGAAGTAGAAAGACCTTTTCCTTATCACTAGTACAATAGGCTTGTGTGGAAGAGTGAGATGAGAGCTAGCTTCTGACTTGGGTTCAAGTCTATCTTCTAACCCATATTGAGCAAAGGATTTTAGGCAGATCACTTCCTTCTCAGGGTCCCATCATCGCTCTGAGATGATGCATCTCAGGGTGATGCTGATTTATTTGAGGACCAAAATCCTCCTTGGGAGTTTCATCCCATACAGGAATGGAGTCCCAGTCATTTGTTTTTTTTAAAATCATTGGTAAAGAAAGAGTTTCCCTGAGAGAAGAGGCTGGGTAATATATATGTGACTATATGTGATTGGCAAGAGAGAAAGGACCATGGAGAGTGCCTCCTGAAAGGTGAGAGTCACTTCCAATATGGTGCATCAAGTCTTAGAGAGGGCTCTAATCTGCATCTGCTCAGAAAGGTTCATGCTGGGTTATCCTGATGCCAATAAGATCCCAACTATACAGAAAGGAAAAGAAAGAAGAAAAGAGAAAACAGGGAGGACAGAAGGGCCCCTTAAAGATCTTTCAAATGTTGTGGTGGTTAAAATTTGTTGTTAAGCTTCCACATAGAATCCATAATGATGGTAGTTTGGATACTTGGTAGCCCTGAATTGGACCAGCTCTTTGCTATTGACTTACTTCAGTCATTTAACCAAAGTTATACCCATCAATCAGTCCACAGGAACACTTAAGAAGGATCCACCATGAACTATGGATGGGGATGTTCATTTAGCCAAAGCTTATCAGTGGCTGAAGTTCAGTGTAAACCTTAGGCAATGTTTGAGTCCTAAGGGGCCCAAGAGAGAGACCTCTCCCCATCCTGACCCCCTTGCATTTTAGATAGCTGCGCACAGTAGAAGACTGAAAGGCAATAAGCTCGACAAGAGTATAGGCCAGAACTGATTTAAAAAACATGCATCATCAGCTAGCTGCTTCTTAAAATTAGAACACTAATCAACTCCCTGGAGGGAGTAGAGTCATAGTTGAATAATCATCTCTTCTCTGGGCTTCTTTCCACTCTGCATCATCCTGATTCTTATGTTTTGTACAACAAGAACCTGTGACTTGGTCAAGGGAACACAAATAGGAAGCATCAGAGGCAGCATTTGAACTCAAGTTCTCCAAATTTGAGGTCCCTTCTCTTTCCAATGGATATACCACATTGCTACTTTTAACATTCCTTGAGTAATCATTGCCATCAGGATATTGGCAAATTCACTTCAATCCAGCAAACACTGAATACCAGATGAATGCAAAGACAAAGACAAAAGCAGAAAAAGCAAAAAATCAAAAACCAAACCAAACCAAAAATCATCCCCTGCTCTCAAGGAACTGACCTTGCATGTGATTATAAATGGCAAATCCTGGAAAATGCCACTGCTCTCTTTTAAGATCCAGAGAAACAGATGAAATGGCCATCATACAATTCTATTTACTAGACTTTTTTAGGATTTCAGGTCCCATGTAAACAGAAGTCATGAAAGGACAGGAATGCACTGATGCACAAAGATAGGAATTAAAATGGAGAAAGGGCAAGATTCTCATGAATGACCTGCCTTAGGTCACACAACTGTTCCAATGACGTTCTCATTTTGAGGCAATTGAAAAATGTAGCCCCTGTTGTATGTTCAATTAATAAAAAAGAAAAAAATATATTTTAACTTTAGAAGGAAAAAAAGTGGGGATGGCCATCTTAATCTCCTTTCCAACTAGAGACTTTTGTGCAGTAAAGTTGGACATTTATTCAAATAAATAAAGGGATTGTTTGTCTTAATTTGCTTACAAGGAAATGTAAACATCATTTACAGGGTCTGTCTTCTAAGATGTGACTGAAAATGTCAGCACTTTAATACTAAAAGGAATGAAAAGATATTTGTAGAAAATAGAGACTTATTTTCATTCATTTAGTTTGGTGAAAAGATATGTGGTCATTGCCTCCTGCAGCACTTTCCTTTGATCAGAATATTTAGGTTTGTCCAATTGTATTTCCAAGTTTGATATTAGTTAAGTAAGCTTGATTTCCTTAAATTGTGGAAATCTAGTCCGAGATAATAGTGCTTTTTTATTTGGAAGACATTGGCGACATAGCCAGTCTGTGTATTTATAAACACATGTGTTGTATCTGTCAATGAAAATAAAGTTCACTGTTCAAATGAGTCTCTAGTCTTTATTTCCCCTAAGCTGGCTCCTCTCAGCCCCAGTCTGTGGTATAAATAGAGCATCCTATCATTGGAGATCCGGGGGAGAGGGGTATATGGGGAACGAGGCTTGCAGTTCATCTAATCCAGGCAGTCTGAACTTTTCCTTGTATCCTGAATGCCTTTGACAGTCTGTTCAGTTTATTGACCCCTGCTTAGACTAATATCTTAAAATGCAGAATTAACAAAGAAATCAAATATATTCGAATGCAGTTATCAAAATCTTTTATTAAAAAATGGACACAAAATTAAAATCCTCTTATTTCTAGTCAGTCTTTCTACCCCAGACATTTGTGGCACACAGGTGCCAACCTCAGAAGGGCATGATATTAAAAGTAGTTGGGCCCGTGCTATATGCCTCTAGTGCATGGAACTTCAGTTTGGTTTTATTAAGAAGCTGACTGGAAGTGATCCTGGTGCTAGTGGAATCAAAGGTCCTGGGTTCTAGTCCTGCCAGATTTTGGTTCTCTGTCCCAGTGTAAGTTTTCTGACCACCTCAAATTTTAATTTCCTCAACTTTAAAGTAGGTGTTCACCATGTTCATCCCTAAGTAGCTGTGAAGAAAATGACTTATAAATTGTAAAATGCTATGTAAATATGGGTTGTCATCACTCAACTTCAAGGCACTCTGGTTTCAATATGGGAACTATTGATACAGCTTTCAGTTCTCTCATGATTCAGTAGATGATCTTTGAAAGCTAATTTGGCTAAAAAAAACTTTGCCAGGGAATCTACTGCTGAGTTTCTCAGACTTAGCTCATCCCCAGAATGTACTGAAGGCTTTTCTAACTTAATAAGATCTCTTAGAGTTTACATATGGCTCACACAACCTTTGAGAATCCCGGATCACCTCTGTTCTACAATGGAGATGCAAGTAGGGCTGTTTGTAGTTGTGTTATCATCATTATCCTTACCTCTGTCATTATTATTTTAGATCAGATCTAGTCTTGAGCACCCAGGAAAGCCAGACCTGTCCTAAAGTCTTCAATGGTGCAGTGGATAGAGCCCTGACTTTGGAGTCAGGAGAACAAGAGTTCGAATCCGGTCTCTCAGTCATTTGACCTTTACTATGAACAAGTCACTTAACCCTGATTGCCTCATATCCAGGACCATCTCTAGTCATCCTGATCCATATCTGACTGTGGAGGAGAAAGTGAGGCTGGTGACTTAGCACAGCACCCCTCCCTCAAATCCGAGTCATGTACTTATCATGACATCACCTCCCTGATGTCGTGGTCTTCTTCGAGAAGGAAGAACAAAACATCCAGCTCTCGTCAAAGTTGTTTGGAATGTTTGTGAAAGTTCTCAGGTAGACCTGGTTTTCCAGCAGTGATTAGAGAATTACAGTCTTCTTTTGATCAAAACTATATCTTCTGTAGTTTCCTCCAGATCCCAGAGTCTGCCTAAACTGTTCACGTCTGGAGCTGGGGGCTACAGGATCTTTCAAGGTCAGCAAATGTAAGTCTAGGTAAAGGAATTCAGTCTCCTGCTTTCATTGATCAGAAACTTGAATTCCTTGAAAATCTCATAAACCAAATTTGAGGAGAAATAGAATAAAAATAGAATTAGAAAGGTATACCTAGGCTTCAGGCTGACCTGGATTTCTATCTGTGGCCTTTTGGTCATGGAGATGACCATCCTAGCATATCTCAAGATGGTAGCCTCCAGAACAAGAGTCTAATGATTTGAAGCAATAAAATGTCCTTTTAGATTTTTATAACAATGTTAAGTCTGACCTGCTTCTGTAAGTACCTAAGAACTATTCAAAGATGAGGAGGGTAGAGTTTCCTAGAAAGTATCATCTTTCCATTGAAGACTCCAATCCTTCAGGTTTTATTTCTGCCAAAGGTTTCAATTGGCTAGTGGGCCCTTTAATGTTAGTAACCTATCTGTAGGAATCTAGTATAATTCTCCTATGTGAAACCTTCCTAAAATAGCATTTAAAATCATTCTAAAAAGTCAATGCTTTTTGCTGTTTTCTAGAGAAGTAATTTATTTAGTGAGTTCTTTGTTTAATGGAGTTTTCTTATACTCAAATAATATCAGCTATGCTTCTCCCTTGTCCCTAAAGAGAATCCCCATCCACCAAAAAAAGAGATGAAAGAGGGAAAAAATAACTTTACAGGGGATAGTCCCTAAAGCCTTGAACATCTCCTGGAGTAGAAATGACCATTTTAATGTTGAGTCAGGTCATGATGATAAATTACATTAGTCTACTTTCATTGATCAGAAACTTGAAGCCTTTGCAAAATTCATAATCCAAATTTGATGGGAAATAGAATAAAAAAGTTATACATAAGCTCCAGATTGACCTGGATTTCCTTCAGTGATTGGAGAGATATAGTGTTTTAAGACAATAAACTAAAACTAAAAACAAATAAAAATGCTGTTGAAGCAACATGGGGGTGTGATCAACCTGAATGGACTTGCTCATTTTAGAATTTTAGAGCACCTGCAAATGGAGAATACCATCTGTATCCAGAGAAAGAACTGTGGAGTTGAAATAAAGACCAAAGTCTATTACCTTCAATTTTTTTTAAAAAGTGTCTTATGTACTACATCATTTTTCTATCTCTAATATTTTATTTTCTCCTCAAGGATATGATTTCTCTCCCAACACATTCAATTTTGATCAATGTAAAGCATGGAAATAGTGTAAAGATTATCAGACTGACTTCTGGGGGGTGAGGGGAAAATTGTAAAATTCAAAAGCATACAGAAAATGAGAGGCAGAAACTACTATTGTATATAATAGGAAAACAAAATATTAATAAAAATTCATGTTGATATCAATGCTTTGTAGGACATGACTGTTTCTTGGAGAAGTTCTGAATTAACATACAGGGTAACTGATGTCTAGATGAATTACATTATCAGAAATTCAGAGCTGGAAGGAACCTCAATGGTCATTTAATGTCATATATTCCTTTTATAAATAAAAAAAGGCCCAGAGAATGTAAATGACTTATCCACAGTCATAAAGCTAGCACTTAGACATAATTTTAAGATTAAATTCTCTACAAATGGTACATGGCTTGTTCTTCACAATAACTTTATGGTTATTTCCTACATTTTATAGATGAGGAAACTGAGGCTCAGCAAGATTGATTTGCCCAATATTCTATAGCAACTTAGCATTAGGTTGTATTTGAACTCAGGGTTTTCATTTCTCCAAGTCTAGTGCTCTGATCTAACTGCCACTTAGCTAGTTTGTGCAAAGCTTATCATTTTAAAAATTCTTGTTGAAAGAATCAGTAAGATAGCAGAACCAAGATGGGGGCAGATTTGGAGTCAGTAATAGCTTAAGTCTGACAGACAGCTGTGAGATCCTGGGCAAGTGTTTTTACTTGTCAGGACTGAAGGGGACTCCTTAAGACAGTCAGTTACAGATGAATTACCAAAGGGCATTGGTAGGAGTTTCCACACTGGGAATTCCAGATACTGAAGAAATCTCATGACTGTACAAAAAAAAAAAGAGGAAGAAGGAAATCAGAGACTACCAGGATTGGGAAACATTTGCAATATTTGTTATATTTCTTTGCCACCCCCCCCCATTACATCTACGATTGCACTGTTGAGAATTTCTGTAGTGGGAAATGCCTCCATTAACATAGATGAACCGATCATCTGTGACTGTAGTCTTGGAGAGTTACTTGGGGGCATTAAATGGTTAAATGACTTGCTCAGGGTCACTCTGCCTTTGTGTGTCAGATGTGAGACTTGATGTGGTCTTTATCCCCTCTGCAATGTGACCTCTTATTTTGTTAGACTCAGTTAAAACCTACTGTTTGACTAGAACTCCCCCCCAACGTGGTGCAGTGACTGGATTAAAACAACGTGTCTTTCCGTCTTTCACTATAAAAAGTCAACTTAAATGCTTTTATCCCTTTGCATACCTTAGTGAACCACAATATTGAGCATCAAGGTAATTTCAAGAAACCCTGGCACAGGATATTGACAGTTATGTTAAAAAAGAAAAGATAATGGATAAATGATGAAAAAGGTAGAACAGCTCTGTCTACCCTTGTCAATACCACAAGATAAAAAGTAAAACACTCAGGCCAGCATAGGTCTTTCTCAGTTTTAGAAACTTGGAATGTTTGTCCTTCATTTTCGAAGAAGATCACAACATCAGGGACGTGATGTCATGACAAGCATGTGAATTGGATTTAAGTGGGGGTGGTGCTACGCTAAGTCCCCAGCCTCACTTTCTCCACCAGAGACATCTGGGTCCAGTGGCCAGATATGAATCAGGATGACTGGAGGTGGCCTTGAATGTGAGGTAATCAGGATTAAGTGACTTACTCAAGGTCACACAGCTAGTGTGTCTGAGGTCAGTTTTGACCTCCCTTCCTCCTGATTCCAAAGCCAGTGCTCTATCTACTGCACCACCTAACAGCCCCCTTAGAAACAGCAAGGGTGGGGATGAGAGGAGGAAGTACAAGAGGTGGCCATCTGAGTAGCTCTTTGGTATCCTTACCATAGTAGAGAAAGCAAGGAAGATCCCTCTGTGGAGGATTTGTCTGGGACACACTTCTTTCTCTCTCAGGAATCCCTAGTGTCTCTCAAAGCTCCCGCCCCTTGGCCACCACATGAGACTTCTCTGGTCTAGCCTAGTTATCATGACTTTTTACCTTTTGAAATTATTTTGTATTTCTTTGTCTGCACTTGGTGACTGTTCCAAAGGAAGGTAATCTTCTTGAGGGCAGGGACTATTTTCATCTTTGCTCTTGTATCTACAGCACCCATGCCAATACTTGGCACCAAAGATATGCTTAATGAATGTTTGTTGACTTGAATTCAATTTCTCGGAATGATTGTTTTATGAAGATCTTTCATCATCTTTTTTGCCCTCTTTTGAACCTTCTGCTATATCAGTTTTTCTTAATGCTACAATCTGGGGAGCTGCCTGGTGCCCCAAGAATTTTGGCAAAGAAATTTTTTCTCCTTTGTGAAGGAGCTATCCCATAATCCATCAATCATTCTATCTCAATGTCTATATTTATGGAAGTAGCTCTCAATCTAATTATCTATATAGCTATTGATCTAAGCATCTATAAATATCTATCAAAGTATCAACCTAAACATCTGGCATTTTTCTCTCTGTCTCTGTCTCTGTCTGTCTCTGTCTGTCTCTGTCTCTCTCTCTCTCTCTCTCTCTAGATCATCCTTTTGGGGCTAGAGAGTACATAGAAGCAGCAGGGAAAACTGTAGGAAGTGACAAAATAATAGTGCCATTTTAGTACTTTCCTAATGTCTCCTCACTGATGTTAGGTTTCACTTCCCTGTTCAGCATTCTTATTTGATTCAGTCTTAGACATGTCAAAGGCATTCTCTGAAGATTATTGAAAAGAAATAAGTAATGTAGTTGGCAATTATTATTATTAATATTATTATTAGCTTTTTATTCCAATAAATGAGCCAGGGGCTGCCATGTGCCCCCCAGGGTTTTCCTCTGGCTGAGATGCATGCCAAGTTTTTGTGTCTAGCCCATCAGCAGTCTGGTTTGAAGGTGGACCATCACTGATGCCAGGTGGAAGACTCTGAGGTCCAGGGCAGACAGTTGCAGGAAGAAAAAAACAACTAAAGGTAGCCAGGCAGGTCCTTCTCAATCACCAGGGGCTCCTTCGTTGGGCTGCACTGCTTCACCACACAGCCATCTTTGTCAGTAAGGAACTTGGTGAAGTTCCACTTTATTGCATTGCCCAAAATGCCCTTCCCTTTGGGTTGGGTTTTTATCCATTTCCCCAGGGGGGTGGGCATCGTCGCCGTTGACACACATTTTGCTGTACATATCAAATCTTTCATTGTGGCTGGCAGTGAATTCTCGGATTTCTGCGTCACCCCTGGCTCCCACCTTCCAAACTGATGCCAAAATACGTAAGCCACACTCAGCATATCTGACATGCAGGCCGACAAGCTGAGTGTAGTTTACATCCACCTTTCCTCATTGTGCAGCTCCGTTGGTAACAATGCAGACACAGCTCCTGTGCTTATCCAGGGACACCATGCGACCCTCAATATGCTTAGCAGAAAAACTGTGCATGGACCTGGCACATCTCTAGTCATTGCCTGGAGTGGCCATGACAGCACACAGAACAGCGGGCTTCATCAAATGGTAGATGGAATTGGCATTTCTGACTCCTCTCTCCTTGAATCATCTTTTTTTATCCTCAGTGTTGCTGTCCCCTGCCATCTTTGTTTTGCCCTTCTCCTTTATGGTCATCTCTGAGTTTCAGTCTTCTTGACTGGCACTGCCATCCCACTCTTTGGTCTTCATGCACATGACCTCATCTTCATTATCCCTGAAGACAGGATCAGATTCAGTGCCAATGGAGCCTGAAAGGTGATCTCGCCAATCATCTTCAGTCTACAGCTGAAGACCCTGAGTTCTTGTGAAGCCAAATGACTTGACAAGATCAGATAGTGGGGAAAAAAAAGTGAGGCTTTGACTCCTGGACCCCTGGCTACAAAAAATGAGCCTAATGTCCATTGCACCCCCTACCCTGCCTCACATTGGTTTCCTCTTCTCTTCATGCTCATAAATGGCTGATTTCAAAATGGACTCTGGCAATCAGTCCCAGGAAGGGTTCAACTTTGCAGCAAAGGGCCAAGTCAGAGGGAGAGGAAGATGGCAGGTCTCCAGATGCCATTTCCAAGTCCCCCTTCCCTTTTGCTAGGGAAGACAGGAAGATGACTCTGCTTGGAGCTGATTGTCTATCCAATTCTCCACCAGAGTGCCTCTTGTACCAGTTCCCTCCCTCCTGTTGTCTCAAAATATGATCCCTCATTAGAAGAGTGCAGGACATTTTTCTCAGAACTCATTTTCTCTTAAGAGGAAGGGGGTAAACAATCCCTAGCTCTGAGTGTCACCATCAAAGTCTGAAGAGCACCAGAGAGCCAGGCCCAATATGCCTTTGACTCACAAAGTCTGGATTACAGTTGCCTCCTTGGGGAGGCTGCCCTGAATGCAATGCCCTGCCTCGGTCTGACATCCAAATATCAGGAAGCTAAATATATGTAGTGCAGACATTCTCAATGACAGGACGTGTTCGCTTAAAAAATATTAGGAAGTCAATAGAACTGACTTTTCAATCCTATGTATTTTATGCATTTGAAACATGATTCTAAAGGACTCCAGAAGCTTCTCCAGCCTGAGCAGCCCAAGAGAGTTGTACAATCAGGGGAAGGCTGAATGTTAATGGTCAGACCATTCATTGGCTCTGAACCTGGTTCAAATCTTGCTTCTTAAGCTATTATCTATGTGATCTTGGGTGATTCATTTCATATCACTGGTTCTCCATTTCCTAATCTAAAAATGAGGAATTTGGACTAGATGATCTCTAAGGAACTCTTCTTAATATATTATATAATAATAATAATAATAAATACAAAACATTAAAATTTAAATAAATATTGCAAAATGCTTCATTTTCACCACAATCCTGGGAGGTAGGAGCTTCTATTAACCCCAATTTACAGATGAGAAAATAGAGACACATAGTAGAGAAATAATTTATTTGTCCAAGATGGTCCAGGTAAAAAGTGACAAGAGGCTTTTTTAAAATTAAAGTTCAAATCCAGGTCTCTTCCTACTGCTTTACTGCGTTTCCAAGGTGTTGACCTAACCTGAGGTCTCGTAGCTTTTATTAAATACAAATTTTATGGGTATTTTTAGTTGTCTATATCACCAGAACTTTTTCCAGTATTCCTCCTCCTCCCCCATTCAAGGAGTCATCACATATAACAAAGAATACTTTTAAAAATATTTTCTCTTTTCCTTTATTATTTCAAAAATAATATTTATTTTTCTTTTTAAATACATACTAAAACAAATTTTGAGCATTTGTTATTTTTAAAGTCTTGAGTTTCAAATTCAGTCTTCCTTTCTTACCCTCTCCTTCCCTGAGAGAGTAAGCAATCTAATAGAGGAAAAAGAGTATTCTTAAAAGAAAAAGGGAAAAGGGAGAAATCAGCAAAGCATGGAAAAGATAAGATTTTGTCATTCCTTGATATTCCTTGTAGTGCCACTGATGCCTTCTCTCTTGTCCCCAAATGATGCAATGTTCCATATCAATGGACCTCCCACCTCTGCAAATGGTAATGGTGGGGACCCCTTCTTTGGGGTCCTATTGGTTCTTTGTAATTTTGCAATATTTCTTCTTAATTATTTTGTGATTATTCCCATTTACCATGTTGCCATATATATATATATTGCTTTCTTCATTCTGTCCCTGTCTTCTCTGTATCCATTAATATTCATCCAGCACAATAATATTCCTTTACATTCATGTCCTATAGTTGGTTTATCCATTTCCAAATCATAGATTTTGTTTCTGATTCTTTAGTAGCTTTGTATTTTAACTAATTAGTTTTGCTAATACACATTAAACTGTTGTTCCTATACCACCCAATGGTTGTTAAGTGCCATCAGCAAACTCAAAATTTGCCATCTTGGGTCAAAGCCCTTGTTCTCCACTCCAGGGATGGCTCTTTGTACAGGTTGGTATATTTTTTTTGGACCCAAGCAAGAGTTTTATCTGCTTACCCAGGGCAGTGAGTCATTGCCAGGATAAATACTTGAAGGGTAAATTCCCTTTGCTGTGGTAATGTCCTGACCACTGGCATTCAGTCAAAGCAGCCTTGTGATCTCCTTAATGATTTAAATGAAGTTCATGCATCTGAGAGGCCACATGTAAATGAGGGAATGCCCCCTCCCCAGGAAAACAAGACGAAAAGTCATATTTGTCCAAAAGTCAGCGTCACAAAGGACTGGGGAAACACCACTGGTCATTTTGTAAATGGAGACAAACCAAATCCTCAGTCTTTGGGGGGAGGGGAAAAAGAGGAAGAGGAAGGTGATACTAGACCCTCTCACTTCATTTTGGGCAGACTCCCAGTGAGAAAATTCCAATGATCCCTTCAGAGTCTCAGGGAGGCACAGGGGAAAGAACAGTGAACTTGATGCCATAGGATCTGGGTTCCAATCACAATTCTGATCAAGAGAAGGCCTGGGTTCAAACCTTGATTGAAACAGTTATTAACTGTGTGACCCTGGACAAAATTTAATCCCTCTGGGGTCAATTTCCTCATCTATAACATGAGGCAGTTGGACTCTAATGTGCTCATCAACTCTATGACTCTGTGATTCTGGATATGAGTTCAAAATTCTGCCTCAGTCATTTTTAACTGAAAGATGATGAGCCAGTTATGAGAATTAAAGGCATTTAAAGTGCTAAGTAAATATGAGTTACTATCATTCTCTCCTACATTACTAATTCAGCCCTACTCATGCTTCTCTAGCTATTCTCATGGATCAAAAGAGGACCTGTATTTGAAAAATCACTTGGCATCATGGATAAATGGAGGGTCAGTCTCCCAGTCAGGAGACCCTGGGCACAAGACCCACATTAGATAGGCACTTAAATTTCCGAAGACTGTAAACAATAGGGCTGATGACCAGTTTCATTGGAGGGAGAATCTGCATTAATAATAGCCAATAAAACCAAAGCTCCCCACCAGCTCCAACTTCCCTTCCAAGGGAAAATAAAAATTACTCAAAGAGAATCATTCATTAGCAATTTTACAGGGAGTAGAAATTGCATAGTAATAGCTTACAGAAGACCTCAGCAGCTCTAGCCTATTGTTACTTTTTTTAGCCATGAGCCAAGGAAGGTGACAATACCAAGGTCATTAATCAAGCCAACATTTTTAAAAGCACCTACTATGTTCACTGTGCTAATCACTAGGGATACAAAAAGAGGCAAAAAGCCCCTGCCTTCATGGAGGTAAGCTACAGAGACCCTCCAGCTTAACCCCTCATTTTACAGTTGGGCCCAGGAAGTCTAAATGCCTTTCCCAAGGTGTCAGAGTGGGGATGCAGATATATAGCCTCTCTTGTTTCAGAGTCATTGCAGTGATTCTTATCTAGGATCTGATTAAATTAAATGTCCTCCAAGGTCCCTTTAGCCATGAGATTCTGGGTACTTGCAACCTGCTAAAATATATAAGAGAAATGCATTGGCCTAGACTAGAGGAAAGTCATTGGCCCTGCATTGGGAAGGAGAGGGCACTTGGATTTCTAAAGACCTTAGATTAGCATCAAATTCTGAATGAAGTTGCCTTTTCTCTAGGGATGAGTCTATGACTCAAGAAAGACAGGGTAAGGAGACTGAATGTACTAGATTCTAGCAGCCATTTTCTGTAACCTTCCCATGATGCCCTCCTGAAGTTAATCAGGCCAGATTGGGAATTTCTCTGAATCACCCCAGGTTATATTTGCTCCTGAAATCCAGATGAACAGATTAGATGAATAGTTTCTATTACCTCACTGGAGAGTTGAAGGCAGTGAGTCAAACTCATTAGAAAATTGTTCTATTTGAACTACTATAAAAATGGAAGATTTATTCCAAGTAAATGACAGGTCTTAATACCAGAATCTAAAAACTGATTTATATTCTGCTTTGTGTGACACTGAATACATTGGCTCTCAGGTTAATTTTCAAGCTAGACTTTCATGGTCTCAGCATGAATGTTGCAATGAATAATTTTCAAACTACTGCTTGCAAAACAGCAAAAAAAATTAAGATTACAATACTTGAAATAAATCAGCAATGTCTTGAAAATGGATGTTCTCTTCCATGAGGCAAATTTCCACCTCTTCTTGTCTGTGAAGCCCATCTTCCCATAAAGATGCTAAAGGGAGCCCCCTCAATGCTAGATTTTCTCCAATTTTCTTGGCCTTGCTGTAATAGCAAAGGAGCATCTGGAGCCCCTGCTCTTGCATGGGGCCACCCTGTCTCCTTTTTCCATCAGACAGTTCTTTGATGTACTTCCTTAGTCATATACTTCTCTTGACTAAATTAGAGAAAATAGTGCCGGAGGTTATTTTCCAAATGCTGAAATGAGGTTGTCTGATAACCAATCCTCCATTGGCTTCATGAGCTACTTTAGCTCACAGAACAGAGTCTGGTCAAATTCAGTTTATAATCTTGTCTGATTAGTTTTATTTGTTCTTGTGTGTGTTCAAGGAAAATAAACTCATCGTGAATACTATTTTCCCAGTGTCTTTTAAATTATGGCCATGAATACTTTAAAAAAACAAAATCATACCTCTTATTCCAAATGCACCAGGAAATTTCTAAAGACTGTCACCAACAGGGCTGATGACCAGTTTCAATAGAAGGAGTATGTGCAATAATAGTATCCTTTAAAAAAAATCAAAAAACATTCAGAGAAAAAAAGAAATGATTTTGTAGATGATGAGAAGAGTAAGGCAGAATAAAATTACAGCAATGCCCCCAAATTATTTCCCTAACTCACAATATTATTTTTTAACATTTTTATTTAATGTTTAATCCCTCTCCTCTCCCCTTTCTGAGATAGGAAACAATCAGATATAGGTTATACATATTTAATTATATAAAACATTTCCATATTTGTCATTTTTATACAAGAAGACTAGAATAAAATTTAAAAAAACAGTGAAAAATGGCTACTTCAGCCTATAGTTAAATAATATCAGTTCAGGTGGAAGATAGTATGTTTCATTATTAATCCAAAATATTGCTCTTATTGTGTATAGCATCCTGCTGGTTCTGTTCATTTGACTATGCTTCAGTTCACGTAGGTCTTTGCAGGTTTTTCTGAAACCATCCTGCTAATTATCATAATACAATGATATTCCATCACACGCATACACCATAGTTTGTTCAGTCATTCCTCAAACAATAGGTATCCCTTGCATTCCCAATTCTCAGTCACCACAAAAAGAGCTGCTATAAATATTTTTGTACAAATAGTGCTTCCCTCCTCTTTTTGACTTTGTGATACAGATCTGGGAGTAGTATTGCTGGATCAAAGGGTATGCATAGTTTGCATGCTTTTGGGCATAGTTACAAATTCTTTTCCAGAATGGTTACATCACATCACATCTCTGCTAACCGTGCATTAGTGTCCCAGTTTCCCCATATCTCTTCCAACATTCATCATTTTCCCTTTTTGTCAGATTAACCAATCTGATAGAGTTGAGGTGGTGTTTCAGAGTTATTTTAATTTATATTTCTCTAATCAATAGTGATTTAAAATATTTTTTCATATGACTATAGATAATTTTGATTTCTTTGTCTGAAAACTTCCTGTTCATATCCTCTAATTACTTATCAATTGGGGAATGGCTTTTATTCTTATAAATTTGACTCAGTTTTCTTAATATTAAAGAAATGAGACCTCTATCAGAGATACTTGTTGCAAAAATTTTTGCCCAGTTATAAGCTTTCCTTAAAATTGTCATTTCCAGGAGCAGTTAGGTGGCACAGTGGATAGAGCACTGGCCCTGGAGTCAGGAGTACCTGAGTTCAAATCCAGCCTCAGGCACTTAATAATTACCTAGCTGTGTGGCCTTGGGCAAGCCACTTAAACCCCATTTGCCTTGCTATCTAGCTTTATTTCTAAATTCTTTCCTTATCCATAAATCTGACAGATAATCCCATGCTCTCATAATCTTTTTATGATATCACCTTTTATATATAATTTGTCTACCCATTTTGACCGTCTCTTGGTATATGGTGTGAGATATTGGTCTATTTAGTTTTTGCCATACTGTTTTCCAGTTTTCGCAGCAGCTTTTGTCAAATGAGTTTTTGTTCCAAAAGACAAGATTATTTCAAGGATCAAAGAAGAACCTGGGATCCTTGCTTTTTGTGTTCCAGGGGAGAGCACAGGCTTAGGAGTCAGGAAGTCTTGACTGTGTGACCTTGGGTAAGTCACTCAAGCTCTCCATGGTGCTAAAGTCTCTTATATTCCAAAGGACAGTCAGGTTGTAATTTCTGGATCAGTAGATGCAGTTTCAATCAAGGACTTCCCTATGGGGGAGAAATCATAATATTGGACCAAAAAGAAGTTTGAAAAAAATTATCTGTTAATAGATGAAAGACATTCCATCTTTCTGAATCCCCCTCCTTTCCTGCTTCTGTTATTTATAATTATCCCAGGTCTGCTTAAAGGTACACAGGAAGTCTCTCTCCTATAGAATACCAGCTCTTGAAGGCAGGGATCATTTTGTTTTGCTTTTCCATTTTATCTGGAATACCATCAGGAAGGAAGAGAGAAAACACTCATTTCCTTAGCACCTACTACTTAACAAATACTGGGTCAAATGTTTGGTATTGATCAATCAATCAATCATCAAAACACTCCTGGGAAATGCTATTATTATCACCATTTTACAGATGAAGAAACCGAAGAAACCTAATAGAGAAATATTAGGTAACTTGCCCAGTGCCAAACAACTAGTAAGTATACAAGGTTAGATTTGAACTTGGGCCTTTGTGACTTCAAGTCCAGCACCTTCCTTATCCACCTAGCTGTCTCCAGTAATCATAGCAGTGTGTCATTTTTGAAGTGGAAAGGATGATAAAAGTCATCTTGTCCATCTTCTCCTCACTTCTCAGATAAAGGTTGCCTAGTCAAGCAAGAAGGGGCCATGTTAGGACAAATTGAAGGGAGAAAAAAATTGCATTTGACTGATCCTTTCCTACTCTGCCAGCGCAGATGGCAGCACATCTCTGCCATTGCATCCTGGGCTATCATGTGGATCTCTCCACAGATACTCCATAGTTGACCTTCCTGGAGGTCAAGGGATCATTACCTAAATATCTGATAGCTCTATTTGCCTAGAATTGATGTCTTTTATTATTTCCTTTCATACATTTATAAACTTTATCCTGGGAGTTCATTATCAACAATCAGTGACCATTTATTAAGTGCCTTCTATGAGACAGACAAATATTGGTAATATAAACACAGAAGAAAGACAATTGCTTCTCTTACAGAGCTTTGGTCAGCTGCAGGAAGAAAATTGAAAAGGGGTGGGGTAGGAGAGAAGGAGAAGATACACAACTGGTTGGGCTGGGGGTAGAGTTGAAGTCCCACAGTGGTTCAGCCAAGTGAGAAATGAAGTGTTAGAAAGTCAAATGGGAGCTTGGAGGTGATGACCCCATCCTCTACTGAGAGGATGTGGGGAAGACCAAAACTGATGGGATCTCCTAGGCTGAGGAGGCGATCCCAATTAATGTGTTCTGGAGCTTGTGGGAGAAGTCAATCAGGAAAGTTCCAAAGTGTAACAACCAGGTGAGGAATGAGGAGAGGGCAAAGCTGAGCTCCCTTCCTCAGTGGAGGCTTGGAGTTCCTGGCTCCATCCTCCAATCAGAAAGACTTTGGAGTCCCAAGGCTGATGGGATCTTGAAGGATTCCCCAGACTTTTGGCCAAAATATCCGGGACACAGAAGAGGTCCAGAGTCCTTTTTCTACCTCATTCTCTACATCGATCATGTCAGGATAGGTTCACCCTTTCCCTTGCTCTGTGCCATATCTTTACCATCATTCTCATTTGCTGCAGTTGTCTTTTAAAAATACATTATTTAGGGGTGGCTAGGTGGTGCAGTGGATAAAGCACTGGCCTTGGAGATAGGAGTACCTGGGTTCAAGTCCAGCCTCAGACACTTCATAATTACCTAGGTGTGTGGCCTTGGGCAAGCCACTTAACCCCATTTGCCTTGCAAAAACCTAAAAAAAATACATTATTCAAATGGCATTTTATCTTTACATTGCTTTCACTTCCAGAAAAGAACATTTCCTTTATCCCCCCCACCCCTTTATCATGCTCTCCAGATTGAATGCTCCCCTTTGTAAAAAAGAGAAACAATTAAGAAAAAAACAGTACCTGCCACTGACACTATAGAATCCATTCTGTCCCAGTAGTCCTCTACCTCTCTGAAGGGCAAGAGCCTATGTATTCTCCATGGTCCATTCTGGTTTTCCATTTACAAAGAGTCTGGCTGCCTTTAGCGGTCTTCACAGTCTCTTGGAGTCATTGGAGTTATTGGTTTCTTGGTTCTCCATCTTTCTTTCTCCCTGGCTGCTTGTAAATCTTCCCATACTTGTTTGAATTGCACAAATTTGCCATTTTTTGACTGATGGGCAGTAATGTTCTGATATATTTAGATACCATCTTTTTTGCATTTTTTTCAATTACAGTTCACCCATGTACCTTATGTTTTTGTCTTTAGAGTTAGCCAGGAAGCAAGCATTTATTAGGTACCTTTTTTCTGTATCCCCAGCTCTTGGCCAAGTGTCTGGGGATAAAGAAAAAGACCCCAAACCATTTTTTTCCCTTTAGGGAACTAACAATTTAATAGAGACAACCAAAGGCAAACATCCACATCCAAGCAAGATACAGATAGGAGGAACTGGAAATAACCCCAGAAAGAAATCAGTAGCATTTCGGGGGGACAGGGAAGGTCTTTGGGAGAAAGCCAAATTCTACCTGGGGATTGAAGGAGGACAGGGAGGGCAGGAGATGGGAGATGATGAGGGAGAGAGTTCCAAGTATGCACAATATCCATGGAAAATGCATGAAGGGAAATGAAATATTTTGTGTGAGCTTCCTGGAGTTGTTAGTGAAAGGTTGAAAATATAATCACTTTTCTCACGTAATTCCAAATTAAAATTCAGAAAAGTTGGAACAATTCATAATTCCGCCAGCAGTATTTTAGTAGGTCCCAAATCCCTTACAGCATTATAGTTTCCTGTTTTGGTTTGGGGTTGTTTTGGTTACATGCACTAATTTGCAGGTGAAACCTCAGGGTTATTTTAATTTGCATTTCTACTTGTGGAAAAAAAATCTATCCTTGTGTTTTAGCCAAATCTGTCCGAAGCATATTTTTATTAAGGTTCTTTCTACTTGGATTGCAATTCTGACCTCTTCCCTCCAGCAGTTTCCAACTCCCATTTTATAGTAATTGTGAAACAAAAGAAGAGATTCCATGGAAATGGTAAACAAAAGCTACATTTTGGTTTTAAGAAGTATTAAACAAAGAGATTAGAGTTAAACCAAAGGGTACACATCTTTGTTGAAGATGCTTTCCTGAAACTAATTATCCCCACTAACACATCCTCTCTTGGCTTGGTCAGTGGTAAACAAAAGGAACCCCTTACTGAATTTAGATTGAGGAAAAAGTCAACCCCCCTCTTCATTTGGACATCACAAGCCCTCTCTGATGATCCAGATCCTCCTTCTGCCTTGTTTGAAGGAAATAAGCCCACTCTCTGGTTTGATTCAAAGTGTCATCAGATACCTACACCTCAAACAATCAATCAACAGACAGGATTAGGATTTTAAAATTCAGGCATAAAAAAAGATCATCCATGTCATTTTATATTTTTCAGGTGCAAACTCATAACTGACCAACCAAAACAGCAAACCATGCCCTGAGGGGTTTTAAATATTATGATATTTCAGTAAGAGGGTAGTGAAATGGCAGCCCAGTGGACCAGCCCAGGGGTAAAGAACCCCCAAGCTGGAAAATAATAAAATAAGAGGTTTTCTTACTTTCTTCCCTTCCCTATTTCCATTGATAATTTTCCATGAAGAGGAGACCAGTTTGAGACAAGGCATCCATTGGAAAGACCTACTGAGGTCAGATCTAGATGAACATGGACCCAACCAGGTTCAGAAAGATGGCTACCTGGAGGAGGAAGTAGCTTCAAAAAGTTTCCTTGGTGCTAGAGAGACGCACAGGCTATGGATTCCCCAAAGGCATCTGTTCTCAGAGGTCAGCAAGAACTACATTGAAGGGAAACTTCAGGAAGATTTGATAAGGGAGAAACAGACTTCCAGGACCAGGAGCTATGAGGTTCCCCTTTGGCAAATGTGTTCTCTACCTCAACACCTTAGTACTCTGAATCCACTTTGCCCAAGGATATTGTGTGTACAAGAGGACAGAAAGGAAAGTTTTTGTAACTTCTGGGGAAGTTACATTTTCAAAACACTAATTATTTCGGATTGACTGATTATTGATGGAAAACATATTGATGGGAGTTTGTGAGTCCAGAAACTAATTCATTTTGAATCATCACCACCAGAATATTAGCATTAGAAGAATCGATCTTTGTAGGCAGAATTGCTGTGGTTCTGAGAATTGTACCCCTTGGGTACCTGGTCTACTCATGTGGATGGAATTTGGGAAAGTACCTACAAAGTAGATGGTAAATAACAGCTAAGATTTCATTGCTTAGCTACATCTTTTTTTCATTGCCCTTTCTATTATGAACTTAATCCACAATAAACAGAAACATTTCATTGTGTAAAGAAGAGAAAGATTTTATAATAATTTCTTAAGAATTAAGAATTTATATGAATTTCTGTTTTATATATAGTTTATTTTTGAAGAACTATCCATAGAGCCTGCTTATGGTGAAGTGGAGGTTTGAGCTAAAGTACAGGAACCTGCTGATCAGCATGGAGGAAGAGGGCTCCCAAGAGGGGCTGAGGGGGTGCTTGTGGCCTATGGAGGAATGAATAGGCCCAGGGTGGAAATGTTCTCATGCTGCTTAGTCATGAGATCAGGCCTATGAGTAACCTCTGCAGTTCCCTCCTGGGTGAAGATATGTGTGTGTATGTGTGTATGTGTGTATCTATCTATATATCTATATCTATCTATCATCTATCTATCTATCTCATGGACTATGAACATTATTCCTCCATTTGTGTTGTCCTATGATGATATCTAGGCTAATTTCTTTTGAAAGAAAATGAAACTAATTGAGAAGACTCCATCGTGTTATAGAGCTTAATATACTCAGTAGAGAGTAATATTTGAATAAGGGCATCTGGAAGACTTTACTTTCATTAGAGAATCCCTCTTTTACCCAGATTCTCTGAAGGACATCCTCCATGACACTAATAGTTTTGTAAGAACCTGTTTCACTGCTTCATATCTTATTTGATACTGATGATTAGAGGATCTTCACCTATATACATGAAAAATCTTGAATGATAATTGAGTTTCCCATGAAATGATGTTTCTTGTCTTTCAGATATGGGATGATGCCAATATCACTTCTTTTATGTGTTTCTTCAAGAAGGACATCCTTTTATCTGACTCCAAAGTTTATCCATTGGTTTTATTTTTAAGATGACTATCAATATAGATGACGTTTGGTACCCCTCATGGTGAATCAACTTGTTAGTCATCACACAAAGGTTACATTTAGGTATCTAATAAGTAAACACATGATTTACTAAGAATTGTGATGCTATTTCTCCTTTTCCACTAGTATTGTAGAAGTAGAATGGGGCCCATGGTCTCCAAAGCCAAATTTCATCATCTCAGTGGTCAGTTTAATGATTCTGAGTCATTATTTCTTTTTTTTAATTAATTAATTAGTTAATTAATTTTGAATTTTACAATTTTTCCCCTAATCTCACTTCCCTCCCCCCACCCCCTATAGAAGGCAGTCTGTTAGTCTTTACATTGTTTCCATGGTCTACGTTGATCTTAGTTGAATGTGATGAGAGAGAAATCATATCCTTAAGGGAAAAAAATAAAGTATAAGAGATAGCAAAATTACATAATAAGATAATGGGGGTTTTTTCATTACAGGTAATCATCTTTGGTCTTTGTTGAGTCATTATTTCTTAAGTTAGTGATTCTCAAAAAAGGAGCCACACTCTCTCATTGAAATTGTACTCTTGCTCTACTCTCAGTTGCCAGAACCATTGCCAGCTTGGATTCTTGTGGCATGACCTTAAAGAACTCACAGTCTAATATATCATGATGATAAGGCATCTGAGCAAGCCTTTTGTGGAAGCACTCTACACTGAGGAGTCACTCTATGAAGCTTCCGGTCTATGAACACTTTTTTCCACTCATCTAATTATAAGTACCCATTCTGTGCCAGGCATGATTAAAGACACAAAAATCTATAACAAGGGCAAAGTCAAAAAATGAAACAGTTGCTCATTTAGAGGAAATTACATCTAGTTGGACATCAACATTTGCTGAGCATTGAATTTGGAACCAGAGGACTCAAGTTTGAATCCCATCGCTGCCTCAAAATACCTATAGGAGTTTGGATAAGTCACTTCACTGTTGTGCCTCAATTTTATCATCTGTATAAGAAGGGAATTGGACTAGATGACCTCCAAGCTCCCTCTCTTCTCTGTGATCCTACCAAAGATGGGCAGACAGAAAAGTAGCCACCAGAGCTGGAAAGGGCAAAGGGTCTTTTTGGTTCTTTGGTTCTGCTGGTTCTTTCTCAATGGCTACTATGATCCCCATGATCTGCAGCCTCTTTCCCATCCCCAGCCAGAAAATCTGCTCTGATTTAAATGAAGGAGCTGATTAAAAAGGAGAAGAAAACATATTTAGTGTTTGGTAGAAACACATTCTAACCCCCTATCTTCACATTTAAGGACATACAAGTGGAAAAATGACCTCTGCAGCTCTGGTTACATCAGTTAACAAGAAGGATTGTCCTCTCTATGGGAAAGGCATAGGGTATTGTGGGGAAAGCACTGGATTTGAGAAAGAGAACGGAGTTCAAATTCTGGTTGCTGACAGGTAACAATTTTAACTCTTGCCAAGTAACCTAATTATAATGATTGGTATTTAGTAATCTATTGCAACCTATTATAGAATGTCACAGTAACATTTTGAGATAGTTGAACATTGTTATCTCAATTTTACAATTGAGGAAAATCTTGGGTTCTGAGGATTTAAATGATTTGCCCATAATCATTAGAGATAACACTCAAAGCCAGTTCTGACTGACTTCCAGTCTAGCACTTAACTTATTATTCCATGTTGCCCAGTGAACTACACCTCTTTGAACTTTTGTTTCTCCATCTGTAAAATGGGACAGCAATACTTGTAATTCTACCTTACAGTGTTGGTATGAAGTTAGGAAACTGGAAGTATCATAGAAGTGATTTATGCAATGATTCAGGCAGGCTTTATTAGATGTCTGTTGTTTGTATTCATTAACATGACATAGTCATAGTTAATAGAGGGCTGGGTTTAGATCCTGGAAGAACTGGGTTCAAATCTTACCTCTGATACTGACTGACTGTTTGACTCTGGTTGAGATGCTTAATGTTTCTCAGTGGTTCAGACAACTTTCTCTGACCATAGGTTGCAGAAAAGGTCCATTTAGACCAGGGGTGGGGAATCTTTTTTTCTGCCAAGGGCCATCTGGATATTTATCATTTGAGGGCCATACAAAATTATCATCTTAAAAATTAGTCTGCTACATTTGTCCAAACATTTAAATAATCCTCCTTTGAAAAGGATGCAGATGAAGAATCATTATGTTAAGGACTTGGGAAAAAAGTCCCCCTACAAATTCTGAGCACAGTGACTGCAGCCTTCTGGGAAAACAATTCTCATCCATAGAAATAGTCATTTTGGACATAGACCATGTATTTGAAGTGCCAGCAAACTTTGCAAGTGTGGAAGGTAAATGCACTTTGTGTTAATGAGTTAATTAGAAAGTCCCAACAAAAAATTGCATCTTTCTGACTGCAAAAGACAAAACTTCAGATTCCAGAGGGATCAGTTGACTGATCTACTCATGTGATTTCTTAGAAGAAGGAAGGCAATGTGAGGGGAGCTCCTAGGGAGCTTTGGGCTCTTCACCAAGAGGTAGGTGGTCTTCATCCACCTGCTCCTTATGTGCTTTCTCAGGTTAATGAACTCTGTCTTCAGATTGAAGGAACCACTAGCAGTGATAGACATACTCCTATATGTTCTATGACCAGGGTGAATTAACCATATGGAAGAAAAAGAAAGAGAGAAAAGCTAAGTAATTCTAAAATGTATGGTTGTTCACCTGGATGTTGTTGGTAAGACCATGTCTAGAAGTGGAAGGAAGGTTGGACTGGTCAAGTCTCACCCCACCTCCAATTCATTTTCCTGCATGATCAGGGAGCTGCCTTGGGAGCAGCTAGTTGGTACAATGGATAGAGCAGTGGTCTTGGAGTCAGGAGGACAGGAGTCTGAGGGAACAGCCTCAGACACTTGCCACTAACTAGCTGTGTGACCTTGGACAAGTCACTTCACCCTGATTGCCACATATCCAAGGTCAACTCCAATTGTCCTAATTCATATCTGGCCATGTGTTTGCCATGGCATCACCTCTTTAATGTCATCATCTTCTTTGGGAATAAGGACAAACATCAGAACAGAGCTTCCTTGAATGGTCTGGAAGTTCCTTCCAATACCCCACCTGCCAGAACACTAGGTGCTAGAAAAGATAGGGAGAAAACATGGGCACATTAAGTCAGATGATCTGGGCTTAAATTCTCTTTTTTCCCATTCTTCCTCTTTAACTATAAAACTCAGACCCAGATTTAAATCTGGTCAAGACTTTCAAGGTTTTCTAGTCCAATCCCTTCATTTTGCAGATGAGTAAACTGAGGTTTGGGGACTTGTCTAAGGTAATAATAGATGGATCAAAGGAGCCATTAACTCATTGTATCACTCTGAGTAACTAATCTTTTTGGGCCTCAGTTTCCTGATCTGCAAAAAAAAAAAGATTGGACTAGGTGACCTGAATTCTTTCCAGGTCTAAACCTAGAATCTACCTTTGAGAAAAAGAAAATCCATTCCATAGGCATCCATTTTTGGTCATACAGTGGAATTATGGGATCAACAACTGAATGAGTAAATTTTATTATAGGTTTGGAAATGCAAACTGCATAGGGGATACACAGGATAATACTGAATTTTATAGAGGAAGAAATGAATGTTGGTGAAAGCCATGTGGTTACTGAATTGAAAGTCAAAGACCTGGAGTTCAAATTCAACTTGTTACTTCTTATCTGTGTGACCTTGGACAGAAGCGTCCATCCAAGTTAGTCTGCATCCATATTCCTGGAGCCTAAAAGAAAATAAGAGAAAACTAAGTTTTCTTTAAATGTGAGAAGAGATTCTGGTAGGTTTAGTTTGGTCCCAAAGGACAGAATCATGGGAAATGGGGGAGTTACAAAGGCAGGTTTAGATTTGATGGGAGGAGAAACTTACTCACCATTAGAGAAATTCCAAAGTGAAAAGAGCTACCTTGGGAAATGGAGGCTTCAACTTCTTTGTACAACTGCAGAGAGGATCTCATTTGTGGGCTGGAGAGGGAAAGCTTGGTCAAGGATGATTGGGCTCCCTTAGGATGCTCTCTTTGTTTTAGACAGCAGGCCCAGCTCTAAAGAAGTTCATTAAGCTAGATGTCAGTACAAGCTTCTAAGTCCTTCAAGCTTTCAGGTGGGCCAAGCTGTCTCTGGAAGTGGAGGTTTCTACCCTCTGCCAGTGTTCTAGAGCGGGGGGGGGGGGGGGTAATTCACTTGTAGATGTCCAAGACGGGATTCTTTTTCAATGGAGGAGTTGGATCAGTTGGTCTCTGAGGTCCCATCTACAGAATCTACAATGCTATAGCATTGTAGCATGACCCCAGTTCCTTGACTGGAAAAGGTCCAGTGTCAGGAGGCTTAGTGTGGTGGTGAGCTTCATCCAGAGCTATAAACACATTGACAAGTCTTGGGACACTGCCGGAATTTATTTATGTACATGTTGTCTCCCAGGGCTAGATTGTAAAGTGAGGACAACGACTATTTCATTCTTTTTCTTTGTTTCCCCAGGGTCTAGTGGACAATTTCTACTTGCCTAGGTTCCAAAGAACCACTTTCTCTCCCTCATAACCTCCCACACTCTACCCACATCCCAATGTTACTTCTACTTTCATGTTCCCATAAATATTTGAGGTGCTCTTTCATTTATACCTTCCTACAGTGTATGAGACATAGTATATATTTGAAAAATTATAATCATGTAAAATATGGTCATTGGTTTCAGCCCAATGGATATACAATAAGTCATGTCACCTCTCCAGGGAATTCCTTATGTAAACTAATCAGCTATAATAAATACTGGTAGAATTGAACTGAATTAACACCTTACATAAATTTATATGAGGATACCTCCTTCCCTCCCTCCCTCCCTTTCGCTGGAGAAGGTGGTGGATTTTTTTTTACTGTGACATATTTATGTTCAGTGTGGTAGAGGTAGTGGTGCTGGTTGCAGAATAGTTTCCTCCTTTTTTAAATCTGTTCCTCAAGGATGTTCCCTTCAGGGAACAGAGGAGAGAGAAATATTCAGAAGAAAAAGTGGTGTGCAAGAAAAGGCATGCTTGCATTTCAAAAAACCCCATTACTGTGCACAAAATGTCGGCCTGCATAGACTTGCAGGGTTTGAATGGTGTATGGTGTGACAGAAAGGGCTGGAGGCTAAGGGTCCTGGGATCTTGACTCTAATCCCACTCTGTTGCTTAGGACCCACTCACTCTTTTGTTTCCCTCTTCTGGTTAGCCCTGAAAACTCTTCTTGAGCTGGCTCCAGCCTAATTTTCTAGCCTTATTCATCTCTCCCATTCTGTGGTCTTTGGTCCAGTCGAAGGAGCTTTCTTAGACTTACAATGCTCCATTTCTCCTCTCCATGTCATTGTCCCAGTCGTTCCCCATGCCAATACTTCCCACCCTCCTCTTCTTTAACTCTTGGACTCCCATGTTCCTTCCAGGCTCAGTTTGGCTCACCTCCAGAAAGGCCTTCCAGAGTCACCTTTTAGTTACTAGTCCTGTTCTCAAAGATCTGGTTTCTATTTTGGTGTACAGGTCTCCATGGAACAATACAGAACCTTTGTGTATATGTGTAACAAAACCAAACCTAGATGAATACAGCTATGTTTGTAAGTATACAGACATGAGATAATATCTTGTGATATGACTATTTATATACACAGAGCTGCCATGATGCCATTCTAGGGAAGGCCATCCCGTTCTATAAACCCCTGGGACTAGTTCAAGGAGCTATTCCAGGGCAGAGGGAAGAGGGTGATCCCAAGGACAGAATCCTTTTAAGGTTCATTGAGAGGGCAGATTCCAGGTCTTGAGGTCAAACTTCTCTGATAGTTTTTTTTTAATTTATGGAATAAACCAAGCATTACTAAAACATAGTACAATAAAAATGATGATTGTACCTGCAATTGAAAATCTGCTCTGCACATTTTGCTCTTCCCTTTAAATATACAACAAAATTGTGTAAATTCCTTTTTTTATTTCTCCCCTGCCCCACCTGAGAGATGGCTACCATTTGATGCCTGATCCTTTAGCTCCTAGAGGAAGGAGCCAAGGGACCACTTGGGGTTTGTACCAGTATCAAAGGAATAAACCTCTGAGCTTTGATACCCAAGTGAGGAAGGGTGAAGTCTCAGACTCAGCGCTCCATGGGCTGGGCATCAGGAAGGGGATGTGATGAAGAATGAGGATGAAGAAAGATTTCAGTCAGGTTCGTGTCCCAAAAAGCATCCAGGAGTGTCAATCTGACCCAGTGACTGCCCTCGAGCATGTGAAGGCCTCTCTCCCTTGGAAGAGGAATTCAACGTAGTCTCAAGATGGTGCAATCAGAAGCATTGAGCTAAAACTGTACAGAGGCCAAGGTGGACTTGGCTATCTTCCAGACATTCAGAGAACAATCTGAAGACTGCAACGCCTCGGAGGCTGTGTATTCTCCTCCTTTGGATGTCTTTAAGGGGAGGTTAGATGAGCAATTAACATTTCACAAAATAGGAAATAGAGGCCAGGGAAGTTAAGTGAGGAAGGATTTGAACCCAGTTCCTTCTCCCTTCAAGTCCAGTACTAGCTGCCTCTTTGTAGTCCTTAAAACAAGTTAGAAATAGGAGCTCTCATTCTCCTTCCTGATCGGATCAGAGAGAGCAGTGCTCAAAACAGTGTCCCTAAGCATATATTACATAGTAAACTTTTGTTTATCTAGAATGGTGAAGGAATGAGATGCTCTGATTAATGAGGATATGACCTGTGTGACCTTGAATAAGTCACTTCCCTCTCTCCATTTTTTCCCTCTGTAAAATGAGAGGAAAAGGGTTAGACTTGCCTTGGCTGAGTAGGAGATTATCTTTTTGCAATGATTCAGAAGGTGCTTAAGGCTTTTCCAAGGCATCAAGCCTTGGAATGAACATTGCTCAGTGAATTTGGAGTCTGGATTAATGGGACTCTACTGTTGCTAGCATTTAAACCACAATCAGCAAGGAAACATGGTTTGCCCTCATTCAGCTGATTAGAATATTTCGCTTTTTCCATTTTATTCCCTGAGTCAGATTTACGATCAGACTGGGGCCCTTTCTTTGCATTCATGTCACTTCCAGCTCCTACAGACTCAAACATCACAGTAGAAAGATTTCCTCTGGCCTTGACATTGGGGAAAGAAGAGGGTGGCCAAGGAAGGTGCGGCATGTGGGAGCAAAGATGTGAGGGTGTTCAGTTTGGGAGTAGAACACTCAGGCTGAGAGGGAGCCCAGAGATCCTCTGGTCTATTCCCTTTTCCTCTCATTTTACAGATGGAAAAATGGAGAGAGGGAAGTGACTTGTTCAAGGTCACAAGTAGCGAGCCTGGGAGACCAATTGAATTTGTCTAACACCAAAAGGAGACTTCTTTCCCATGTAGCACATGGTTCTACAGGACATGGGAGGTGCTTGCCCCAGTCTGGGAAAATGTGTTCAAGGTTCAAACACACCCATAGCAGCCACTAAAAAGCAAGATGCTCAATATAGTGTCAACAAGATGAGAGATTGCTCTGAGGAATGGGAGCTCAGACAGCAATGGAAAATCAAGCCAGTCCTAAGGGGGAAGCCCTTGACCCTTGGGGGAGGTGATTCCTCTCTTCTCCCCTCCCCAAGGAGGGACATAGAGTTCCATATAAGCTAATCAATGAGACACTGCCCTCAGCAGGAAATTCAGTGGTATGAAATGCTACCCTGGTGTGGGGGGGGAACAGTGGCAGGAGAAGGGGAATCCCATCTTGGCTATATGATGTCCTAATGTGTGCCTCTCTGCTAATGTGTCCCATATATCTTGTAATATATTCCAGTTTCCAGCTCAACCCTCACACCCATCACCTTAGGGAGTCACTCATGAAGAAAAGGGGCCAATCTTCTCCACCAGCTACATACAAGACAAACAAGTCATTCTAACTGAAATAGCCAGGTGCCTAAAGAGGAGATGGGAGGCAGTGCTTGGAAGACAAGTCAGAACCATCACCTCCTTGACCACCATTTTCTCAAGGATCCTGGTGTAGATCAGAACACTGAACCTGAGAATTTGGGGAATAGCCAAGTTTCAAGCCCAGTGCCCTCAGCTGCCATCTTGGAAAGCACCCTCCTAGGGAGTATACAGTCTTGGAAATTCTCCTGTAGGAACTATAGTCACATCAATTGAAGACGCAGAAAAGAGAGGTCTCTGCACCAAACTTCTGGACTATATTAAATGTGCACAATAAGAAACCAATATAAAGTTACCAATGGAAATGACATTAAAAAAATCTCTACCTTGCAAAAAAACTAAAAAAAAATCTCTAATCATTCCACCTTTCCATCTGACATGAAAGTGTTTTGTTTCTTCCATTGGAATGTAAACTCCTGGAGGGCAGGGACTGACTGATTTTTCTTTTTGGATTCCAGGAACATAATATACTTTTTTTTTTTTAGTTTTTTTTTCAAGGCAATGGGGTTAAATGGCTTGCCCAAGGCCACACAGCTAGGCAATCATTAAGTTTCTGAGGCCAGATTTGAACTCAGGTACTCCTGACTCCAGGGCCAGTGCTCTATCCACTGTGCCACCTAGCTGCCCCCATAATACTCTTTTAATATGTGCTTTGTTGAATCTTTCCCTCAGCTCTCTCCTGGTTCCATCTGCATCTCTACCTCACCATGAGCAACCAGCTTGTTTTGAGAAAATTATAACCAGTCTCATCCTTGGAGACCAAGCCCCAAGCCCCAAGAAAATGGCCTTTCTGGCTTCTGGTCGAGGCTCAACTTATGGGGGCCCTCATAGGAAGGAAAGGATTGAGGATTTGAGTCATGGAGATCCTCTCAGGAACTCAGATTAAAATAGACCTATTCAGTCAAGAGGAAGACGGTGAGAAGCCCTAAAAAGCAGAGGTGCCAATTTTCAGAAGCAGCCACTATAGAATTAAGAGTGAAAGAACTGGTTGAATGTATTATCGGATGGTACCTGCCAGCCTCCCTTGAGCTGCAGATGAAGCACAGAAGGCCATTGCTCAGATGTCCATTCAGGAGAAGTACTGTGCAGCCCAGATGGCTTTTGTTTATTTTATACAAATAAATTATGTTTCTGTTAAAAATAAATAAGTGCTTTGTCCATTCATTCATTCATTCATTCTTTCATGTGTGTGCACCCACTCAAACTACCCGTCAATGCTGGAAAAATTTGTAGAAGTGCCCCAAGTTTGGTGAGGGGAATGAACATTGTATGGTGACTGCTTTTCCAATGTCATCTCAGTAAATTCTGTAGCTTTGAGTTGTGTCCTCCAACTATCTTAGAGAAATCCCCTTTAAATCTGAAGGGATTCATTAGTTCTTGTTTTAGTTCCACCGACTAGTATCTTGAACCTGAAATAGTCATCCCCTGGGGAGAAGCAATCATTGCCAGAGGCTGGGGGTGCTCCATATAGATGGTGGCAATCAGAGCTGGAAGCTCATTTCAAGATCATCTTTGTGTTGCAGATGAATAAAATAAGGCCCAGAAAATCAAAGAAACATGATCAAGGCCAGTCACTGGCATAAGAAATGGATCCAGATTTGAACCCAGGTCTTCCTCTCCAAAGAGGGTTTTTATTCCATTGTATCACACCTCTCCTGCCATGGACTATTCACCTAATGAGACATGTGGCATTGAGGGCTCAGGAGCTAAAACCAGACTCATCATGCCAGGATCATAGGGTCCTAATTACTGTTTATATTTTAAGTGATTGACCTCTCTCCAGCCTTCAAGGTGCCCTATACTGATGCAATGCCAGTCTTGGGCTGCTTGGGATTTCTGTAGCTTTAGAACTCTCTTTGGAAAAGCTCAGACCATGGTCTAAGAAGGATGGCTCCATGCCCCACTTGGAGGGAAGGACATCTGTCCGGCTTATTTACCTACATCATATGCTTTTTAAGGGCATTTCTGAGCAGTGGCTATTTTGCTTCAGAGAACTGAACTCTGCCCCAATGGGTGATATGTTCCAATGAGGACAGGCAAAGTCAAATAATGAATAATCTGCTCTTTAGTTGATACTTACTACTTGAATAAGTAACTTTCTAAATCACATTTTTGCATTAGGAGAATAGGGTGGTGGAGCAGTTGACTGCTCATGGGAGTTTGGTTCCCCTTTGAATTCTAAGACCCAGGATACAAGGCGTAGGATTGGAGAATGGCCGATCAGTGGGTCTGTGGTCAGGAGGCCTGGCTTCTCAGTCTTTTGTTATCTCTTCTAAATCTTTGTGGCTCTGGGCCCATCATTTCACCCTTCTAGGGCTCAGAGTCAAACACTGATGGGGCTGGATGAGACGAGCCCCGGAAGGTTCATTTTATCTCTAAATCTCATGTTTCTGTAATGTTGAGTTAGTTATACCTTATCTGTGAAATATGTGGAGCTTCTCTAAGATGAACCACCATTTGGTCATTAGAATTGAGGAGTCTAGAGAGACTCAGTGACTATCTCAGAAAGAGCCATCCCCCGAGAAGGAAGCCTGGTGATAGCACTGCCTTTAGCTAAATAGCCATTTTCTGTCTGAAGCCTCCCATGAGGGAGAGCCCCCACTTTCTGAGGCAGATTCTTCCCCTTTGGGTTCACTCTTCTTCCTGCCTGAAGCCTCTTATCCAGTTCCAGCAATTTCTCCCTATTGCATCCTCTTTCCCATGACCACCTTTCAAATACTTCCCCACAGTTAGCACGTCTCCTTTTGTTTTTTTCAATGAATCAACCAACCAATCAATCCATGGACATTGATTTAGTGTCAGTCTAGGAAGCTGCAGGACCTTCAGCCTGGTCCAGATGCTGGGTGCTTCTCTTTCTCATGTGACTTGCTGAGGGTCACACAGCAAGTTTGTGTCTGAGGCTGAATTTGAGCCCAGTTCTTCCTAACCCCAAGTATTGTGTTCTTTGAACTCCATCCTGTTGTCTTTCTAGTTTCCCAGGGGATTCTCTGCCTCAAGTCAAGATGATGTCAGTGGTGGTGTTTTCAATTTCACAGAATCAGAGAATCTCAGACTTGGAAGGAGCCAGACTAATACAGGACAAGCTATTCTTTCTGTCTGTCTGTCTCTTACTCTCTCTCCCTCCCTCCCACTCCCCCGTCTCTCTCTCTCTCTCTCTCTCTCTCTCTCTCTCTCTCTCTCTCTCTCTCTCTCTCTCTCTCTGTCTGTCTTGCTTTCTCTGTCTCTCTGTCTCTGTCTATCTTTATATGTCTCTGTCTGTCTCTCTGTCTCTGTCTGTGTCTATCTCTATCTGTCTCTGTCTGTCTCTGTCTATCTCTCTCTCTATCTTTCTTTTCTTGCCTTCCTCAGCACAGTAGCTTCCTTGGCTCTAAATGCAGGGATGTCACTGGTAATTGGAGAAAATTAAGCAGCCTACTGTGTGGGACTGGTCTAGTGGGGGAGATGCTAGAGCCCATCCTGCTTCAGGAATAACCACTTTTATGATAAAATGCTTCTCTTCAGTCTGGGCAGCCATCTAACAGGAAGGTCCCTTCATTTCCTCCCTTTCAGCCTCAGGGACAAGTTCTGAGTTCAGGCTCTGTCATTTGGCCCCCAGATACAAACATGCCTCACTCTTGGGCATAGGTCATGCTCTCGGCTCCACCACACAGTTGGGGATGAGGGAGAAATATTTCTTTGCACCTACTCTGAAGCAGGCACTGGGCTGAGGGTTGGGAAATATTAACTCATTTGATCCTCACAACAATCCTTCGAGGGAGATTCTGTTATCCCCATTTCATAGTTCAGAAAACTGAGACAAAGAGAGATTAAGTGCCTTCCCTAGGGTCATGCAGCTAATAAGTGTCTGGTTCTTCTTGACTCCAGGCCTAGTGATCACTTAGTTAGCCCTGGTCTCTGTGTAGTTGAGGCAAAATTTAGTTTACTGGAAACATTTGGGGAATGAGACGGATTATATTATCATTATTATTATTATTATTATATATTCATCTTAATTATATTATATATAATATAATCTGTATATTATATTAGTGTCTCTAGATAGAGGGGCATTGTAGGAGCAAACTGGACAAAGAGACAACCTTTTCTTGGAAGTATACTCAGCCTGGGTCCTTGACTCTATGATCCCTGGAGAGCTGGTTGCTCTCCTTGCTATCTCCCTTCTTTGCCCAAGCTTACTCCTCCCCTGCTCCCCAAAGGAATGCTGGGAATGCCATGCTTGCTCCAATCTCATGAATCTAGACCCTTGGAATCTTCCCGGACTCTGGGAAAATCTATTCCATTTATACAGATTACTTAAGGCAAGACCCAAGGTCGCACAAAATGCCTCAACCCTGCTTACACTTGGTTCTAATTGAGTCCAACAAAAAATGATCTTATCTACCTAAGGTGACAGCTAAAAAAGGGTGGTTTCAACCCAATTCCCACACTTTGGAAGCTTTGGGAATAATCTGAGCAAACCTGATGAGGCATAAGGAAGAGTAAGGAAGAGAAAAATCTAAGAGGTATTATGATAAGACTTGGAAAAGCAAGGGATGGAAAGACATTGAAATGAAGCATTCTATGGCTCCCTATTATCTCTAGAATCAAGTACAAAACCATTGTCTTGTTATTGAACGTCTTACACACAATGGCTCCATCCTACCTTTCCAGAATTATAAAACATGAATTATTTACAGTCTAGTCAATTGAATATTCTTGCTACTCCTCCCCAGAATGATAGCCCATCTCCTGACTGTGGGTGTCTTTACTAGGCTTTCCCCAAATCCTATAATGTATTCTGTCTTCATCCTTTTCATCTCTTGGAAGCCCTACTTCCCTTTAAGCCATAGTTCAATTTTTTTGTTTTTTCAAGGCAATGGAGTTAAAGGACTTGCCCAAGGTCACACAGCTAGGTAATTATTAAGTGTCTGAGGCTGGATGTGAACTCAGGTCATCCTGACTCTAGGGCTGGTGCTCTATCTGCTGCACCACCTAGCTGCCCTTTAGTTCAATTGTTACCTTCTATGAGACCTTTTCTGATCACCTCCTCCCCAATTGCTGGCACTCCCTCTAAATTATCTTATATAAATAAATATATGTGTGTATACAATAATACATGTATATGTGCATGTTTATATATGTCTATATATGTGATTTCATGTTTGTGGTATGTAAATATGTATGGATGCATGACACACAGTTTCTTTTCAAAAAGAATTGAAACTCTAGGGGATAGAATTTAGAGCTGGGGAGGACACACTTCATAGATATTCATTGAGAGAACAGAAGTCTCTTGGATGAGGGTGAGAAGCACCACTTGGAGAAAGAGCCGGTTCTCCCAGAGCTCATGGGCCAGGTTCTTTCCATACTGAGGGGGAATTTCAGCCAGGTCGGTTCATTAGCCATGTGATAAATTCCTCCTAGTCTGGGTTCTCCCCACAAGACTGTTTTGATTGTTCAATGGGATGAAAAGTTGTCTCCTGCTTCTTGTGCAACTGGGGAGAGGCTCAAAAATTGGCCACTGAGTCATAGGACAGACTGCCCCTGGGGGGAGAACCTGGGAGGTCGGCTCCTTCTTGGGGCTCAGGAGGCTGCCTTGAGAGAAATCTGCAGTGGTGGTTGGTTGTGATGGGTGGAGATGAGGAAGAAGACTTCCATGCTAGTGTTGATGTTTAACCATCCTTAGAGTAAACAGGGACTAAAGACTTGTCTCCTCAGTTAGATCTTCAACCTCCTCAGCTTTCCTCAAATCCCAGTTTGGCAGCCGCCAGATCCATGAGCCTGTAGATGTTCCAATCAAAATAAATACAACCAAATGACCGCGGCATCAACAAACAACAGTCTTTGTGTATGCTTGGCTTTTCCAATGGATGTGTGATTCTCCTGCAGTAGACTGGAAGCTTCATTTCTTCATTCATCTATTCAACAAACATTTATACATGAACTAGAGAAGAAGCCCTGGGCTTTGTGTGATGGACAGAGGGCTCTCCTCAGAGCCAGGAGGATCTGCTTTTAAGACCTACTTCTGATTTTAGGATTCTGGGCAAGTGGTCAGGGGTTCTCAAAGATGTGTTCTGTGGGCCTAATCAAACTCTTTGTAATGATACTAAGATATCATTTATATAATTCATAAAACTACTTGGAATCCTCAGTAATTTATATTGTAGAGGGGTTCTGAGCCCCCAAAGAGTGAGAATGGTTGCTATAGATTATTATTATCATTAGGAAGTTACAATATCACAAGAGTCCAAAACCCATTGAAAATATATTGAAATTCAGACATGGATCTTTGTTTCTCCAGTGCCAGTACACCTGGGGATAGAAACTGGGATTACATTGTTATAGGTAATTCCAAGATGAGGAATCTCCTTCTACCAAAACAGGTGTAAGAGTCTTAATTTAACTTAATTTTTTTTATTTATTTAAGGCAATAGGGTTAAATGATTTTTCCAAGGTCACACAACTAAGAAATAATCAAGTGTCTGAGGTCAAATTTGAACTCAGGTCCTCCTACTCCAAGGCTGATATTCTATCCACTGTGCCACCTAGCTGCCCCACAGTGTAAGAGAGTTGCCTAGATTACCTAGGGTTAAATGACTTGATCAGGGTCACACAGCAAGTATGTATAAAAGAAAGGTTACAATAGATATAGTAATTGTTTAATAAATCTTTGTTGAATTCTACTTAAATTGAAATGTCCATGTTGCCCAGTCTTCATCCCAAACCTATGGCCCAATGGGAAAAATACAGTTCACTGATGCATGATTGGACTGTGTCACTCCCTCTACTCAATAAACTCCAGTGACTCCTATCATCTCCAGGATCAGATACAAAATTCTCTATTTAGCATTCTTTTCACCTAGCCTCTCCCTCCAACCTTTCCAATCTTATTACTTTGCTTACCCTAATATGCTTTTGGGACATTGGCCTTCCAGTTGTGCCAGAAACGTGGGTACTCCCTTATTCACTCTGGGCATTTTTGTGACTGTCTCCTATGTATGGAACCCCCCCCCCCCCACCCTGCACACACACTTCCTGACTTCCTTGGTCTTCTTTATGTCCCAAATCAAATCCCATCATCCACAGGAACCCTTCCCTAGTGCCTTCCCTATGTTCATTATTTTCTATCTATCCTAAATGTATTGTACTTGTGGATATTTGCTGATTGTCTCTGACATTAGAGTGTAAGCTCCTTGAAGGCAGGGATTGTCTTTTGATTGGCTTAATACAGAGCTGGCACACAGTGGGCACTTAATAAATGCCTGTTGGTTGACTGACACAAATTAGAAAAAATGTCAGAAGATACAAACTTACTTCTGTCCTCTCAGAATATGAGATGATGGAAATGATCATTTTAAATTATTTCATTGATTTTTTTCTTTTATTGCAGGATCCATCCATTTGTACTGGGTGGGTGGGTGGGGGATCTTTTTGGAACTGCTGTATTGTGGATCTTATATGAGATTCAGTTTTTTCAAAGAGATCGGATAGAAGAAAGTAGGAAAATGTGTCAGCCAGGTTTTCCCCAAGATGGTTTTCCCCTGAACAACAAAAATCCATCAGGGTATTTCTAGTTTTGATTTTGTTTGTTTGCTTTGTTTTTAATGAGGCAATCCTAAGGACAGTGACTGGAGTGTTCCCTACTCTCAGAGAGTGTAAAGCAGGACTTTGGGCTGAGCTTCTCCTCCCCTTCACCCCAGCCTTGGGGGCAAGGGAGTAGCTACTAAGTTGAATTATAGCTGGTGAAATCACATCAGTGACAATAGTTTTGCAATTTCCTTGACTGTAAATACATCAGGAAAATGATTCTGTGATGTGGAAACCAATGGAGAAAGACCAAGGACTATTACCTTAAATTTAGGGGGAAAAACTGAAATCTTATTGTGTGATCTTGCTATCTCTTTTACTTTATGTTTCTTCCTTAAGGATATGATTTCTCTCTCATCACACTCAATTTGGATCAATATATACCATGGAAACAATGTAAAGACTGGCAAACTGCTTTCAGTGGGGGGTGGGGGGAGGAAAGTAAGATTAGGGGGAAAATTGTAAAACTCAAAATAAATAAAATCTTTTAAAAAAAGAAATAATGAAGGAGATGGTTTCAGTGAAACTTGAAAATGACATATAAACTGATATACAGTGAAGCGAGTAGAATCAAGAACACCTTTTACAGAGCTAGAAATATATTAAAAACAAGCAGCTTTTGAAAGAGTGAAGAGCTTTTCTCAGTAAATCAATCACAATTCAAGAGGACCAATGATGAAACATGCTACCCATTTCCTGACAGAGGTAAATAATTACAGAATGAGAAAAGAATGAGATAAATTTTTTAGAGATGGTCAATGTGAAAATTGGTTTTGCTTGACTATATATGTATGTGTACAACAATTTTGTTTTTCTTTTATTCTCAATTTGGGTTGGATGGGTAGGAGAGAGAGAAACATTTTTGCTCACTTTAATAAATGAAATGTAATTAAAAAATAATATATACCCTAAAAAATAAATCTCAGTGGAGAAGACATAAAAACAATGAATCCCCATGTGACAGTTCTGTAGAATCTCATTAACCAAAACACTTTGAGGGCATCTTGGTTGCTAGTTTCCTTCGGCAATTTTTTGAGAAAGAAGCCTTAGGAGCTCCTCCCCTCCCCTTGGCCTCTCCTCAGATCAAGTCCTGGTTTTAACTCTCTCCTAGGGAGGGATCCAGCCCCAGCCCTGTGTAGGCTGAACAGCAAAGCCTCTAATGATATTTCTAGACATTTTCTGCCTTCTCTCCCCAGAGCTCAGAATCAGGTTAAAACACAACCAGCCCCTTCGTCTTAGAGCCCCTGAGCCTGTCCCCTTCCCATCATTAAGCCCATTTCCCAGTGATCAGAGGGGCCTTCATGACCTCTGCCAGCCAGGTTCTCTCCTTAATTTCCCCTCCACCTGCTCCCTCTTGTAATGAGGCTTTCTTTGGTGTTGGATTCCCTTGCTTACATAAACTCTGCAAGGCTTGGAACTTTATACCCTTTTTTTTTATGAATTTCTCTTCAGTTTCTGAGGTTTTATAGCCAGGCTTAAAGGGTAAAATTACACTTTAACTAGGCCCTGCCACACCCAGAAGCTGCTTCTTCTGTCAAATAAAAAAGGGAATTCTTAAAGGGACTTAGCTCTTGTTTTGTTTCCTGTTTAAACATATTTTGAGCAAAATAGATTTAAAATAAATGACAAAGGGTTCTTCATATTGGTCATTTTGTTGTCTTGTTCAGTCATGTCTGATTGGGACTCTATTTGGAATTTTCTTGGCAAAGATAATTTGCCCTTTCCTTCTCCAGCTCATTTCATAGATGAGGAAACTGAGGCAAATATCTTGGTAAAGAGACCCTTTTAAGAGAAAGGAAAGATGACTGTGACCTAGGTCAGTCAATGAGTCACTAGTATCTATTTCATGTTTACTATTCTAGCATTGAAGATGCAAAGAAAAACCCGTGAATAAACTGCAAACATGACCTTGACTTTCCAAGAATGATAGAGTCAGAAGGGATGGAGGGAGTCTTAAAGGGAAGCCATTAGCCTCCTTCAGAAGGTGAGATGTGGGTTGAGTCTGCAGCCAGGAGGCAGGGGGAGGGGGGTCAGAATATTCCAGTTTAAGGGGGACAACTGAGGCAAGGACATAGAGACTGGAGAGGGAGCAGAAGCTAATCAGTTGAGGATGTGAGTTTGAGTCCTATTGTATTGGTTACCTTAGGTGATTCACTTCTCTCCCTGGATCTCAGTTTCCATATCTGTAAAATAAAAGGTGTCGAGAGAACTTATGAAGTCCCATCCCAATCTCTGCCTCCTTTGTCATGATGAAAGTCAGGCTAAACAGTCATGTAATTAATAGAATTCTACCGGTCCTGGACTGAATGTGTCAGGATCACAAGGTAATTAAGATTTAATTATCAGAAGTGTATTAAAAGGGGTGGCTGGTTGGTGCAGTGGATAGAGCACCAGCCCTGGCGTTAGGAGTAACTGATTTCAAATCCAGAAACTTAATAATGACCCAGCTGTGTGGGCTTGGGCAAGCCACTTAGCCCCATTGCCTTGCAAAAACTAAAAAAAAAAGTGTATTAAAAGGAATCTGATGAAAAGTGGATATTAATGGTGAATGTAGTCATAGCATCATGGGATCAAAGGAGCTGAAGGGACCTTGGAGGAGCTGTCTCTGTATAAAATAGAGAAACTTGTTCTGTATAAAATTTTATAGAACTTGCTTTGGATTTCTTGGTACATGGTTGTTCTTTCCATTGTTTTGTGGTAGTTATATGTATTCTTTTCCTGGGTCGACTGACTTTACTCTTACCTCATGTCTTTTAGGCTTCTCTAAATGTATCCCTTGGATCATTTTTTAAACAAAGCTTTTAGTTTACTTTGTCCATTTATGCGAAGATAATTTTCAACACTCATCCTTTCACAATCTTTTGAGTTTCACATGGTTCTACCACCTTTCCTTCCATCCCCCTCCCTTTGGCAGCAAACAATCTGATATACAATAGACACATCCAATGAACATATCCAGTCATGTTTATCATTAATTATATTGTGAAAGAAGAATTAGAACCAAGAGGAAAAACCATGAAGAAGAAGCAATATAAAAGAACTTTTAAAAAGTAAACATAGTATGCTTTATTCTACATTTAGACTCCATAGTTTTTTTTTTCCTGACATTCATTTTTTTTCTCGTTTTTGCAAGGCAATGGGGTTAAGTGTCTCACCCAAGGCCACAAGGCTAAGTAATTATTAAGTGTCTGAGGTCAATTTGAACTCAGGTACTCTTGACTCCAAGGCCAGTGCTCTATCTACTGTGCCACCTAGCCGCCCCCAGACATCCAATATTTTTTATAACATAGTAATAATCCATGGCATCCAGGTACCACCATTTACTTAGCCATTCTCCAGGTGATGCCCGTGCATTTATGTTGTTTTCAATTCTTTGATAATGCATAAAGTTCGTATATAAAAATTCGGTGCCTTTGGAGACTTTCAATGGCTTCTTTGAGACAAATGCTGGCTATTAGGGGAATCTCTGGGTCAAAGATCATGACCATTTCAGTCACCTTATTTGCATACTTTGACATTTTCTTTCAAAGTAGTCATTTTGCTTCCACTGGCAATGCCTAGCTTTCCACCACCCCTCCAATATTAGGTAGCATAGTGTTTTTTCCCTCTTTGTGAAATGAAACCTCAAGGTTGTTTTGATTTGTTTTTCTTTTATTAATGATTTGGAGCATCTCAAGGTCAATTCCATAAATCCAGCTCACTTGCATTCATGGCATCACTTCCCTGATGTCACCGTCTTCTTCAAAAATGAAGGCCAAACAAAAATAGCCTCTCAATTGGTTCTTGTACCTCCATTCTAATTCCATTCTAATCCATTTTTTCCCACTACTGCCTGAGCATCCTAATCTAACCACATCAATTTACTCAAAAACCAACCAAATAATCAATAAACTTCAGAACCTGGCTACATTTTCCACTTGATCTCATTTACTCCCCTTTTCCTATTCCATGTTCCAATCATTGTTTTTCTTCCTCAATCACTATTCTTGTCCTGACGTATTCTGTCTCTCTTGCTTTGATCATGCTCATTTTTTCTTCCTTCTTTTCCTGTCAGCCCTCCTTCCCCCAATTCTAAATTCAAATCAATCATTATTGCTACTGGGAAGGGTGTGTCAATCCTTTCCTAAAATGACTCAATTTTCTATCCTTTAACTCCTCAAACAAAATATCCCCCTCTGGCCACCATCTCCCTAGATAGATTGTCTACCCCATTTGAATGTAAGCTCCGGGAGGGCAGGAATGTCTTTATTTTTGTATTTATATTCCTAGAATTTGTCAGATCTCAAGTGCATAATGGATGCTTCTTCATTCATTTATTCTTTATTTCACTTGTGGAACCCTGCACTCCCCTCCAACATGATTCCTGTCATTCCATCTCCATCCTGTGGATCCTTTTCCTTACTTTGTGCATCAACCTAGGGATTTCTTCTTCCATGAAATCTCACCAGAGGAGAGAAACTATGCCTTGGTCCTCCCCTCTCTTTCACACCAGTGATTGACTCTTCGGTAGTTGGAGATTGAACCAGAAACAAACAGAACTCTTAAAGGCCACCAATGACATTGGTCCCCTTATGTTATTCCCAAAGGAAATCCAGTCAGTAGACTCCTAGAATCCTAGAATTGCTAAGGATCTTGAGGTCAACCCATCTTTGATTCGATCCACCCAATATCTGTACAAATAGACAAATGATAGTTTGTAGACAAAGTCAATTAGAGATGTAATGCTTCAACCTCATCCATATCACTGAGTCCCAATAAGATGGGACTGAAGAATGGAACGTGGTTCTACCTTATTTGAAAGAACCAGATTTGATTTAATTAAGGATGGGATGACAGCTCTAAATCTATGATTCTGACTTTCAAATAATTCACTTCAAGCCCAATCAAATATGAATGACTACATGACTTAGCACTTTAGTAGGTGGTGAGAATACACCTTTTTTTTTAAATGAAACATTCTTTGTTGTCCCAGAATTTCCATTGTGTGGGGGCATTGTGGGGATAAGGGCTGAGAGGGAAAGAGAGATACACAAGTGAATATGAGGTGAGTGGAGGCAGGAGGATGTGATCATCAGCAGGAAACTCTGTCCTCTGCAGCCTTGAGGTTTTCAGTGCTTTAGTTGAGTCCATTACCCCCTCTTTTCATGGATTATGCAAAAGCGATGGTCTTCCTCTCCCAGGGAAGATGGATCCCAACTCTGAAAAAGCTCAAGCCAAAGGAACAAGGCTTCTTTGTACTTGGCAGAAGTATTAGATGAATATAAAAAGATAGGAGTAACCCTTTGCAGATGTCCCTGCAGTGCAGCAAAAAGAATGCCATCTGGCATTTTAAGTGGCTCAATGGAAAAAGGGTTGGCTGGGTTTGGGTCAGAGATCTCTGCCACTTACTTGGTGGTCTTGGGTTGATCACTTCCCCATCTGGCTCTCAGTTTCCTCACCTGCACAATGGAATGGACTCTGAGACCCCTCCATTGGCCATTAGGGACATAGTAGCAAAATGGGATTCTGAAGATCCTTCCAGCTTCAAGATTCCGGGACTATTGACCCCTGAGATTAGAACCAGGAATAGCTTTCTCAGTTCTCCAGTCCAGTCCCATCCTCCAGCCTTGTTGTGGCATATGAGGGCTTTCAGAGGTCAGGCCAAAGAACAGAGACTGGCAGCTCCTACCTGGCTGCAGAGACCTTGAGGATGGGACTGACAATAGCCCTTGTGTCTGGGTGACATTTGTTTGGAAAAAGGGGGTTAATGAGTCAATGTAGGCTTTAGTACAAAGTTTCTTCACTTGGAGGCCTCAAGCTTTTAAAAAACAGATAATAATGCCAACCTGACAGACTTTCCTGTAATCCCTAGCATTTTATTTTGTATACTGAAAATCCTCTGTCTGAGAAATGGTTTATCCCTTCACCAATGGATTGACCCTCTGCTAGAGTATAAGCTAGGGCAACCGGAAAGGGCTTCTCCTACATGGGAAGATTCTTGTTGGCCTTAGATGATCTTGTATTTACTTTCTGTTATGTTTCCTCATCTCTCCCTCCTTTTGGTCTTCCCCACCCTTTCCACACATAATTATATACACATAAACATACACTACACAGACTCACATGCCATATTCATATTTCACACACAGATATATATACATATACACACACAATACACTAAACTTTACACACCATATATCCACACACTACACACATCTCATACTACCCAACAGCATACACATAAAACACATCCTATACACACACACACACACACATTCACACTTCTTCTTAGCTGTGTTCTCAGTCCTACAAAATCACTACCAGAAAGGGTTCCCAAAATCACCAAGTCCCCAAACCTCTCATTTTACAAGAAAAAGAAGCAGAGGCCCCCAGAGGCAGTGGGGCCTAACAGGTAGCGAACATTTCTAGACCACTTGAATGGTAACAAAGTCATTTACACATATTATTTCATTTATTTCTTCACAACAGGTCCAGGTGGTAGGTGTGATTATTAACCATGTTTTACAGATAAGGAAGTTGAAGCTGAGGGAAGGGAAGGGATTTGCTTTAGAATCATGTAGCAAATAAATGTCTAAGTCAGGATTTGAATTCAGCTCCAGAGGGAGTCTATCCCTCTACTCATGAGCCATCTAGAAGCTCCTTAGTATCAGGCAACTAGCATTTATCCATTTTTATTTATTTTATTCTGAACTTAAGAAGTAAAACAAGCATGTCTCTAACATAGGAGAGTAGAAAAAAAAAGATGATTGTACATGAAACAGCGAATTTCTTAAGTACAACTTGCAATTTCTTTTAAATAGATAATAAAATCATCACGTACCTTTCTTTTTTCCCTTCCTTCTCTTATTAGGCACCTCCCATGGTAAACGTGACTTGGGTTCCCACCCTGACTCTGACTTTTATCTGTGACTCTGGGCAAGTCACTTCAAGTCTGTGAGCCTCAATATTCCCCACCTATAAAATGGGACTATTCTACCTTTTAGAAGATCACAGGGTTGTTGGAAGACATACATGGACTAACATACTTAAAGCCCTTTGGAAAACTTTATAAAACCAAATACTATTTTAGCTGTTGATAGTGGAGAGGGCACCAGACTTGGGTGCCTGGAGATATGAGTTTGAATCCTGATGAATTTAGGGTTAGGGTTTTCTACAAAATGGGTATCGTAAGAGAATCTACCTTATTCAGTGAAAGAAAACATAAACCTTATTACTCCATAGGAAGATGAGCTGTTTTTGTTTTTATTTTCATTACTTCTATGATTACAGCCAAGTCCATCTCTTTGAACTTCAGGATCTTTCTCTATACAAAAAAGGAAATAATACTCACCCTTCTTCACCCTCCTCCCCCCAAAACCCTCTCCCACTCCTAGTCCAGGGCTTTTAGGAAAAGAGGTCCTTTGTACATCTTAATGATATATGCTAATATGAGATTTTATTGTTCCTAAAATTTTACAAAGGTTTATAATTCATTTAATTGGGATTGCTAAGATGAGTACTAGGAATAATTAACTATAATTGATAATTGATTAATTTTAAAAATTAATTAATATCCTAGGACTTCCCATTAACATGATTCTGTGAGACTGACAAATAGGAATAGGTGTGTGTGTTTGTGTTTGTGTGTGTGTGTGTGTGTGTGTGTGTGTGTGTGTGTGTGTGTTTCCCAAGGATCACAAGGCCAACTGTAGTCAACTGTTCTGCAAAGATAAGAAGACTCTCCTGGGTTCCCTCAGCCTGTTGTTTTGGCCAATGTCTGTAAAGTCTGGCAGTGTTAGGACTCTGCCTGTTGGTCTGTGGATGGATGCTGCCTGCATTTTGGCCTTGCTCCCCACTCCACATTTTCCCCTCTGGCTGTATGTTTAGTTTGTCTTTCTATTTCCGGTCTTCCAACATTTCTCAACACTTTTCCAAAACTTCTTGTTTAAATAATTATTTAATAATTAATAATATTTATTATATGTTATATATAATAATGTGTGATTATATTAGCAATAGAGCACATGATATAATAATAAATTATTAATAATAATAATCCATGATAGTAATATCGGTAGTCATATTATTCATCCCATATTATTATTGAGCTAATAATGTTGTTTTAGCTAATATTTGTAGAGAATTTAAGCTATAGGATTTTGTTTGCTCTTCATAACAACCCAAAGAAATAACTACTTTAGACTTATTAGTGCCGCTTTATAGATGAGACAATGGAAAGGTAGCCACCGGCCCCAGGGCATTCAGCTACCATGTGGCATGGCAGGTTTCATTGACTCTGTGCAGAGACCTTTGTTATCTCCCACTTTCCTCTCAATTCAATGGAAGCCAACATACCCTGCTTGATGCTTTTGTTGTGAATCCCTGGACTCTGGTACTCAGAAATGGGAACCACCCAGCAGGCAGGTTAACCAGAATGAACATATGGAGGCTGAGCTTTGAATTCCTTCAATAGCAGGAAGGTTTGAGGACACATATGTGAAGGGGAAGAAGACCTCCTCACAATGAGTTGAGCACCTCCCTTCCTATCCCAACTGAGAGGGAAGCCAATGCCAGCCATGCCCATTTTAGGGCACCCTCTCTAGGGCATTTAAGCTCTATAGTCATCTGTGAGATTATAATGCAGGCAGAATTAGCATGAGAATAGAAAGCCAGGCTCAGAGTCAGAAAGAAGTAGGTTCAAGTAGTTCCTCTGGCACAAACTTTTTGTTTGGCCGTGGACAAGATGCCTCTTTGGATTTCTTTCTGGTACTTCATTTGTAAATTGAAGGGTTTAGACTCCGTAGGACCCATGACCCCTTCCACCTCTGGCCCTGCGATCCCTTATGATTCCTTCTGTCTCTAGGTCTCCAGTCCCAGATTTCCCTCTAACACATGAGCTGGGTGACCTGGCTCTCTACCATCAATCACAAGTTCCGAGATAGTCTGTGAGGATACGGGCACTTCTCTCTCTCCCCCACCCCAAGTCGCCTATCCCAATGGAACACCGGGCCTAATCTCATCCTAGCTGCTAAGCCACAGATGGAGATCGGTGGTACCTGTGTTGGGAGAAATGTTTGGCATACTGCCTAACTTTAAAAATCACAGATTTCTTTCTAAAAATGGAATTGTGAGAGGAAAGAACAGTGAGTCTTTCCTGGGGAAGGGAATTTCAGGCACTGGAGAACAGATAAGAGAAGAATTGGGGTGGAAAATCTTCCTAAGAAAGGAAACAAATATTTAATAGACTCCAACTGTGTACCAGGGACTGTGGAGCACTTTTTGCAAACATCTCATCTGATCCTCACAACAAGTCTCTGAGGTAGGTGCTATTATACTCATTTTCTAATTAAAAAAAAAAAACTAAGAGAGACAAAGTTTAAGGGACTTGCTCAGGGTTATATCATTAGGAACTATGTGAGGCTGAATTGGAACTCAGTTCTTCTGGACTCCAGACTGGGAGCTCTATCTCCTTTGCCACCACTTGGCTCTAATCATATCATTTCAACTGCCCCTGAAGGCTACCTGGCTCTCCCTCCCATCAGTACTTGTCCTGTGACTTATTCCCTCACTATTTCCCCTCACTCTGCTCTCACATGACAAGGGGAGCTAATCTTGGCTAATGTTTTAGTTAGCTCATGTATATCCCTTCCAAATAAAACAACCATTAGCCGTTAACACAGGTAAAATATTGTCTTCTAATGAAGGAAAGGGGAAAGATGGAAATTTTCTGCAAGAAGGCAGACAGATGAGGGACACACTTTTGACCTGAGTAACCCTTTGGTACCCACCCCACTCCCTTCAAACCAAGTAGACGCCCCTCTACTCCACCAATCAGGGGAGGCCATTCTGGAAAGAAGACAAGCTTTCTAACATTGGACAAGGTTAAAGTAAGCATTGGGTGGAAATGTGGCCATGCCACCAAAAATGTGGAAGAATGAAAATATGTTCTCAAAGGAGGTTCTCTGGGGGCAACTGAGGCTGCTGCTAGTGTAAACAAAGTTTCTTTTCAGGGTCTGAAAGGTCTTCTCACACAGAGGCACAAAGGATCCTCTGAAGGGCAGGGCAGGGACAAAAAAGATCCTTGGCACCTTCCCAGAGTCTTTGCCACTTACTTCCCAATCCATAACAACCCTATTGAAGGTTCTATTGCCCAACATCAGTTTGCTTGGAAAGACATATGTTGGTGAAAGTGTAATGGGATCCCCTTGCTGAGCAAACTGGAGCATGGGCTTCCTAGTTTCTAAATTCTGCCCCGAATTTGTGGAGCTAGACATCTCAGTATCTGTCTGGAAAGGTTAGGATATTGGAACAGCCAAGATGTTTGAGACTGATCATGTGAGGAAGACACCCTTCTTTTCCTGTTGGGGGAAAATTTGTTCTGCTCTTTACTGTCTCTATGAGTCTATGAAACTCCCAACTTGCTATTGGGAGGGAATGTGCATCCCTAGGGCCATTGAGTCATTCATTGGCATGCTGGGAGTAGGGGAGTGCTAGCAGTGGGGACTGGAGCAAATGTGAACTGTTTAATGGGACCCAGATGGCATCATTCTTGCCCAACTCAAAAGATGTAAAGGGTAGAATGGCACAGTGCTTAAGAGGCAGAGGACCCTGACTCTGGCTGTGCATCTTACTTTAAGTTGTGTACATATTGTAAAATTTCTTTGAGGCAGGGCCTTTTATTATCCCCATTTTATAAATGAGGTTGCTGAGACTGAAACAGGTTCAACAATTTTGCCCAAGGTCACTTAGCAAAGATTCAGGGAAGGATTTGAACTCAGCTCTTCTGCTCCCACTCTCCCTAACACTCTGGCTGAACTTTCACTTTCTCATCCCTATGAGCTAGGTCCCACTTCCCACAGCCCAAGATTCTATTGACTTTAGGGTAAGTGTTTCTATAACCCACTTGCGACTCATTTGTGACCAAAAAAAATGATGTTACCTACTGTCCCAGTCAGTCCATTGACAAATACTCATTGGGAACCTACTCTATGGTAGGCAGTGGGCTGAGGTGATAAAGAAAGGAAAAGGGGCATTCCCTGCTCTCAAGAAGTGCCCAGGCTAATAAGGGAGGGCAACATGCAAACAACCATGTACAATATGGCACATAGAGGATAAATTGGGGGCAGTGTTCAAGGATTAAAGAGGACAGGGAAGACTTCTTGAAGATGGTGGGACATTAGCTGAGGCTGGAATACCTCTTCCAGGGAGGTAGGAGCTAATATACTTCCAGGGAAGCAGGGAGGTGGAGGGAAAGCATTTCAGGAATGGAGACCAGCCAATGAAAATGAGATTGTCAACACTGCCATATGCAAAGAACAGCAGCTTCTGGGGAAGGGATGGAGAAAGAAGTGCGGGGGAAGGCTAAACAGGGAGGAAGGGGCCAAGTTCTTTCTTTTTAGACAGATTTTATTTATTTTGAATTTTACAATTTTCCCCCCTAGTCTTGCTTCCCTCCCCCCACCTCCCACAGAAGGCAGTCTGTTAGTCTTTCCATCATTCCCATAGTATGCATTGATCTAAGTTGAATGTGATGAGAGAGAAATCATATCCTTAAGGAAGAAAAAAAAATTACACAATAAGCTAAGCTTGTTTTTTTTTTTTAAATTGAAGGTAATAGTCCTTGGTCTTTGTTCAGACTCCACAGTTCTTTCTCTGGATACAGATGGGATTCTCCATTGCAGATACCCCAAATTGGCCCTGATTATTGCACTGATGGAATGAGTGAGTCCGGCAGGGTTGATCATCATCTCCATGTTGCTGTTAGGGTGTACAGTGTTTTTCTGGTTCTGCTCATGTCACTCAGCACCAGTTCATGCAAATCCCTCCAGGCTTCCCTGAATTCCCATCCCTCCTGGTTTCTAACAGAATAATAGTGTTCCATGACATACATAGACCACAGTTTGCTAAGCTATTACCCCAATGAAAGTTCTAAAGGATTTTAAAAGCTGACCAGAGAGTTTCATATTTCTCACTTTGAAATTTGTTGAATAAGGGGTGATGTGGTCAAAGATGTTCTTGAGGAAGATCACTTTGGCAGCGGAGTGAAGGAGGACTTGCAGTAGATGGAACCTGGAGGCAGAGAGGCTAGTCAGAAAAGCAGGAACTGGAGGCCCGGAGGCCAGGCAGATGGTTGGGGAGAGACTGGAGGTAGAAAGAAAACTAGAAGACTATTGTAATAGGCCCAGAGGTGAGGGGGGAGGTCGGTTTCACCATTTATTAGCTCTTACTGGATAAATTGTTTTACTGGACTTTGGCCTCCTTATCTGCAAAATAAGAGGCTAGGAACAGCCAACTCTGAGGTCTTTCCTTGTTTTTAAATATGTGACTCTGTGACATGTGGCACCTGGAAGTGTGGTGACCTTGGGATTGGGGGAGTTAGTTAAGAGGGAGCGGTTTCTTTGACTTGAGACTATTAAGAGATTCTGTTTGCATAAGATTTACAGACAAGATGCTTTCATGACCTAGTGAGTTAGGTAGTAAAGGATTATTCTCATTCCCCCTTTAGAGATGAACCAACAGTGGGAGATGGCACCCCCAAAAACACTTGTGAAAATTTCCAGGAACTCGGAGCCCTTAGTCCTTTCCTGTTCACCAGTCCAAAGATAACTGTATCACTGAATTCACTTTACAAGGATCATTAATGGGATACTGAGGAAGCCAATCAAGATGGCAACAGGCCTTGAGTTCATGCCATATAAGGGTGGGTTGAAGGAACTGGGAATATTTCCTATAGAAGAGAATCCTCTCAAGTCCTTGGAGGGTTGTCCTGTGGAAGGACAGGCTAGATTCTGTTTGACCTCACAGACCAGACAGAGAGAGCTAACACAGTGTAGGGGCTAGAGTGTTTGCTTTGGAGTCAAGAGTGATCTGGGTTCAAATCCTACCTCAGACACTTACTGAGACCTCAGGTAAATCATTTGCCATAAGGAAAACTTCTAAATCTGTTTAAAATTGAATGGACTGTCTTGGGAAGCAGTGTGCTCTCCCTGACCAGAGGAAGATTCTCTCTCGCTTCTCTGTCTGAGCCCGGTTGGATTAACTGGCTGCTGAGGTCCCTCCCAATGTTGAGATAGTGTGATGGGGGAAGGGGGACCATGAAGAGTTCCACAGCTTGGGGACATTTGAATCTAGATATCTCAATACAGATCTACCAGTGTGCTTTCTCCACCACACCAGACTGCTTCCCAAGGGTCCTAGAGCTGGGTTTGGAGGTGAGAACAGAGACAGACAAACCCTGGGCCTTCTTTCCTGGCTCCCCTGCAGTTGGAGCCAGACCAGCAGCAGCAGCAGACATCTATTACAAAATGCTGGGAGAGAAAAATTGCATAAAAACACAGTCTTTGCCCTCAAAGAGGGGATTTGCACTCTAGTAGAAGGCTTATCCTGTTTTGCAGGAGGTGGGGGTGGTGGTATTCCAGCATGTGAATTAATTAGTGTAGGTGGGGACTTCACACTATCAATATAGATTAACACCTGTTCTGCCTCCTATTTCCTAGAGGGTAGTGAGATTGAGTGAGTTTTCCAAGGTCACCCAGCCAATGAATCAGAGCCATACACATAGAGGCACAGTACACACAGCATTATATAGCAGTAGCATCACACTTATCAAACAAAGGGCTGTGGGAGGTCCAGGGGGAAGGCTTTTGTTACCTAGGGGCATGGGGCAGGCTTGATGACTCTCCAAAATGATCAGCAGCAGAGAAGGTAATAGAGGCAGGACCCTCATCCCCATCATCCATATAATGGGAACTCACTGTTTCTTAGACCAGCCCTTTCCTTTTTCTTTTCCATACTCTGAAATATTTATTTGCAGATGGTCGTTAATTTAACAATATAAAGGGTAAAGGGAAAGAGAAAGGTTTATTGATGGTTTATTGATTATTATGAGGGTTTATTGATACAGAGACAGGAGCAGATGATCTTCATGGTGAAGTGCCTCACTTCATGCAGGATTGGAAAGACATCCATTTTGCATCTTAGTTGGGCTGCTCACCACCTTGGTGGTAGTGGGTGAGTCACTTCCCCTCCCTCCCCTCAGTTTCCTCTTCTGTAAAATGAAAGAGCTGGACTCACACTTTAGCAGTCTTTGAAAAAACTATGCCTCAAACCCTGGTTCTTTGGTCTAGAATCCTCCTCATCCTTTTCCTCCTCTTCCCCACCATCCTCCGGCTCTTCTTCCTCTCCTCTTCCTCATAGAGTCAAGATGCCTCTCAAGCTCCCCCTTCAACATGAAGCCCCTCAGTGCCTTCCCTCCCAAAGCATCTTGGGTTTGTGCCTACTGGAGGATAGATTTGTATTTTCCACTTTGTATGTATGCTGCCTGAATTTTTAAATTTTTTAATAAATGCATTTTCCCACACACACAGTTTTTAAGAACCATTTTTGTAAAGTTTTAAGTTCCACATTTTTCTCCCTCCTTCCCCCTTCCCTCCCAATAACAAGTAATCCAATCTAAGTTATTCATGTGCCATGTTGCACATATTTCCATATTAATCATGTTATGAAAGGAGAATCAAATCAAAAAGGGGGAAATCTATTAAACATAAAGCAGATTTTAAAACTTGAAAGTAGCCTGCTCTGATCTGCATTCAGACCTCATGGTTCTTTCTCTGGAGGTGGATGGCATCGTCCATCCCAAGTCCTTTAGAGTTGTCTTGGATCATTGTCCTGCTGAAATGAGCAAGTCTATCATAGTTGGTCATACTGTCTGTATTCACCTTTGGACTTGTCCCCCTTTTGACAGCTTAGCCTCCCCAGCTTCGAGCTTTATTCCTACCACATGAGAGCCATTGGGTTGCTGATGGACTGAACAGATGCTTCAGGCTACATACTCATCTCTTTGGTCTCTGAGACCTCTGAGACATACTCTTCTGCAGGGCTAAGATGAGAGGAGTGGCCATCCCTAAACTATATTGAGTGTAAAGCAAAGGAGAATCCCAGGTGAGGCTGGGGCCAGGATTGTGTGGGACTCACAAAAATCATCCATTTAGAGTGGGAAGGGATTTTCAAGGCCATGGAATCCATTCCTCATCATCATGCAGATAAGGAAACTGAGTCAGGGAGACACTAAATAACTGCCCCAGGGTCACAATCTAATAAACATGGAGTGGATTATGAATTCAGGGCCTCCTGACTCTAAGTTCACAGCCCTAGTCACCCCATCATGTTGCTCTGCTTGCTAAGGCTTGTGGCTTTCCCCAGCTTCTTTAAAATGTCCAAACAAGAAGCACAAACCCCGCTGTGAACTATTAGTTAAAGAGCCCAAAAGAAGGAACTTTTTGAAATCAAAGCAAAGTCTGCTTTTAAGACCTGACTGAAGAGGTGGGAATTCCATTTCCCTGAGCACTCATGACCTGAATAGAGACTCTTTGTGACCCATAAGACCCAGAGGGCCTTGGTAAAATGTGGCAAAAGAAAATTCTCCTTCTACTTAGTGGAGATGAGAAGTTTTATCCTTTTGGGAGAGAACCCAAAGGAAGCAGCTGGAGAGGATTGAACCTCTTTAAGCTTGAACCCAAGGGTGGGCTAGCAGGAATTCCTGGAGGTTGTAAAAAGGCAGAGAAGAAAGGAAGGGAGGGAGGGAGGGAGAGGAAGGAAAAGAAAAAGGAAAAGTAAGGGGAAGGGGATGTTTTGGAGCTGGTAGGTGATGCTATGGATAAAGCACCTGCCCTGTAGTCAGGAGGACCTGAGTTCAAATTCTGCCTCAGACACTTAATAATTACCTTGCTATGTGATCTTGGGTAAGCCGCTTAACCCCATGACCTTGCCAAAAAAAGGGTATGCTTTGGGAGGCAGTGGGTATCTTTTCAGGGTAAAATGAATTTTTATTTTTTTATTCATTTCCAAAAAGAAAGAATGGAAAAAAGTACTGGATTTGAAACCACAAATCTCTAGAATGAAAAACTTGTTTCCTTCCAGCATATTTTCCAAACTGTTCTGTTTCTCTGTGCCTTCCTCTGAATCATCTGCTGTTTCATTCTGAGAAGTCTTTTAACATTTCATTGATGCTATTTCCTTTTTCTTTTTTTTTTTTTGGTACTACTGTCTTTACCCTTTTACAGCCCCCTCAGTTCTATTCCCTTCCCCCCCCTCACAAATATCCCTTTTCCTTGAAACCCATAAGCAAAGTCAACTGAAACAATCAACAAGTGTTTCGTATTTCCCACCCACAGTGTACTGGGATCCTACTAGGTGTTCAGCCAATCCCATTGAGTAATGATGTGGAGGTCTGAATGCCCTAGAGAGAGAGGGAAATGGTGGCAGCATCTCTCCCAAAGAGAAGAAGTGGGTGAACCCCAAGGAATTGTCTTCTCTTTTTAGAGTCTGAGTATCTTGGTTTGAATTCCACCTTGGTATAGTTGCTGCCTGCATGACCTTACTACAGTCATTTCACCTGAACCTTAGATTTCTTATCTGTAAAATGAGGGAGGGGTAAGATTAGATGACTTTTAAACTTCCTTTCAACTTTAAATCTCTTGTCCTCTGACACCAGCTAGGTCTTGAAAAGTAAGCAGGATTTGGATGGAGCTGGGGGTCCAGGTAGGGAAACACACATGTAATTAAATTTCAATTTCTCTTCACTTCCTGTGGTTTTCTGTTTGGGGTTTTTGTTGTGGTGGTTTCTCTCCTTCTCTGTCTAACTTAGGCAGGAAGTGCAAGGCCACTGCATCTGACAGAAGTCTGCCCATGTACCACCCCATTACTGTAAGGAGTAAGGAAGTATCTTTCATTGGCTGCTTCTGGGACCAAGACTGGCCATTGAAATGAAAGTGAGTGTGGCCTCCTCTTTATGATGTTTTCATTTAGATTATTGTGGTTATTGAATGCTCTCTGACTGGGCTCTCTTGAGGATGATCATTCATGTCTATGTCTCCCCTAGAACTTCACCCAGCACCTGGCCCATAACTCCTATTCCTTTATAGATGCTTGATGATTGATGGTCAAGGACTTAAGTGGTTGAAGGGATTTCTTTCACCTACATCAGTTCCTAAAAGTTGATCTTCCCAGGATTTCATTGGTATGAGAATCTCCCAGGTGAGAAAGCACCACCCACTAACACTAGCTGGCACCTTCTCTGTTATCTCAGAGCTTAAGAGAGCTGCCTGAAGCACTTCAGAGGTTAAGGCTTTTCCCAAGATCCTCCAGTCAGGGTGAGTCCAAGATGGGACAGGAACCTTCCTCTTCCTGACTCATCTATCAATTCTCTCTAATTTGAGAATATAATTGCTAAAAAATAATTTTCATTCATTTTATTAGAGTAAGATTGTTGTCTGTACTCTGTTTTAGACTTACTTTTCAAAATTCCAATAAGTGTTCATAAGGTAAATGGATTAAGACCCCCCAATTGTATAGAATGAAGCCCTCTGTTCATTCAATGAGCTTATATTATGAAAACAGTCCCTGGCCCAGTTCCATGACCTGACTTCCCCCTCAGTGGTGTACATCAGCCTTGATGGGAACTAATCATTCCTATAAGTGAGGTTCTGAAGATGCCCAGGTTGAGCTTTCACTTTGCGCCTCACTCTCCTAATGTAGGCACATTCCACAAAGCTAGGTGACAACTGGAGCTCATTTAGTAACAACAGTTCATATTGGCACAGTACAACTTACAAAGTGATTTCCTCACAAGACCCCTGGGAAGTAAGGAGTAAAATGATATTAGCTGTATTAGTTCTATTTTACATAGGGATAAACGGAGGCTCATAAACATTAAGTGAGTTGTTTATAAGTGTCAGAGGAAGGGTTTTTACCAGATCCCTTGACTTTAAGTCCAGGGCTGTTTCGCTATCCCCTGTTGCCTCTTCTAATTAAATAGTAGATTGCATAAAGTTGAATATCAAAAATTTCCTTTGAAATAATCCGTCTTTGGCCACTAAGCTGAGTTCAGTCTTGGGACTTGCTGATACTAGATAGTATAATGTTCCTTGAACAGGGACATTTGGGACATCTAGATCTATAGTTGGAGAAGACTTTCAAGATCATTTAGCCATCAAATAGTAGTGCTTAGAGTTGGGTGGGTCTCAATAGTCATCTTGTCTAGTATCCAAAAAAAAAAGAACCTCATCAGTAAGACACTCATGATGAATCATTCATCTTTAACTTGAAGACCTCCAAAGAAGTCTACTCTTAAATTTAACTACTTGTGAAATCACATTTTTAGGTTCCAAATTAAGCACCATTACCACAAGAGCAGGGGTAGGGAAGCTTTTTCTGCCAAAGGTCATTTGGATATTTATAACATCATTCATCCACTAATTTGGCCAAAAATTGACTTAATTCACCTCTAAAAATTAACCCCTTGAATTAGGTCCAGTCTGAGATTACCATGACAGGGCCAGACCACATACTTTATACAAATGCTCCCTGCCCTATACTAAGCTGTTCCCCCGAATATATCTGTCAAAATCATTTTGAGGTGAACTTTGCAAAATAACCAGGCCCACAGAAGTTTCACTCTGACAACAAAAAAAGCTTTTCCATTGTGCAATTGGGGAATGTAAAATGTATTATTTCTGTTTTGAGAAACTTGTCATTTGATAAACATCAAAAGAAGATGATGCTTATCAAGGTAGCCTTCGGGAGTATTTGACTAATGTTACACATCATATTCCCCTGCTAAATGGAACCCTTTCTTTGCACTTCTAAAACTCTCAAGTTGCTTTATTGGAGGGTTTTTTTTCCCCTGCCTTTATTGAGGAAAAATCATGAAAAGTTTTGTAACCTTTTAGAATTAAGCTAGCTAGACAATTTAACATATTTGTAGAACTTTAAACATGTAAGACATTTTATAAATTATTAATAAATTATTTTTATAAATCATTCTCATCCTGCCTCTTCTCTCTTGACTAGCTGCAACTCTGGGCACTTTTCTGTTTGTTTCCTCATCTATCAAATGGGGATGAGTAATACTTGTTCTATTTAGCATATAGGACTGTTACAAGGGAAGGGTTTATCATCATCATCATTATGGCAGAAGAGAAATATTGGAGATTTCAGAACAAAAATAATTAATAGGGAGTTGATTCCCATGATAAGGAAGATAGCAACAAACCATTCAGTTTGCCTTCTTGAATTCAAGTCAGCTGGACCAAATGAACTGTCTGTCCTCGGGTCCTGAAAGAACGGATACGATGGCAGAAGCTTTATCATTGATCTTTGAAAGATTCCCTCAGAATAAGGGAAGAGCTTGGAGACTAGAGAATGGTGAATATTTCCTGGTTTTTAGAAAGAAGAGCACAAAATTTAAAAACTATAGTCAAGTAAACCTGATCATGATTTCTGGAATTATTCTAGAATTTAAGAGGTGATTGATTCGCAGATATCTAAAGAGAAGAGGGATGAATACAAAGGGCCAGGCTGGTTTGAACAAAGATGAATCATTCCAGATGAACCATAAAAATGGTTTATTAAGTTGGCAGATGAGTGTAATGTGGTGAATATCACTCCCCTAGGTTTTAGCAAAGCTCTTGATAAAACATTGCATGTTGTTCTACAAAAGATGAAGAGATATGGATGGGGTGAGACTATAATTAGATCAATTCAGATCTTGTTGGATGACTGTTCTGAAATGGCAATTATTAATGGTTTGATGTGAATATGGTGGGAGGTCTCTAGTATCCTATGGATTTATTCTTTTTTTCTACCTTTTTTTGTTTTGTTTTCTCATTTATTTATTCTTATTTTATACAAATAATGTTTTTATACATTACTAAAATATTCTTGTTCAAGAGTAAACATAAAACCCCTCCCCCACAAAAACATATAGACCCTCACGAGCGATAAAGTAAAGGGGAGAGAAAAAAATTAAAATTAAAACATTTTTCTTGACCCATGGCTATATAACATTTTTATTAATGACTAGAATAAAGGCATAGAAAGCATGTTCATCACATTTGCATATGATAGGAAGCTGAGAGACATAGCTAATACTACTAACTCAACATGAGATCACAGATTCTTGGGTTTTTGTTTGTCCCAGCTATTAAATTTAGCTTTGCAGCACTTGTTCTTAGTTCACAAATGCTGAATTCTAGTGACTACCATTGTCCAAGTGCTCATAAGTCATGTCAATTTTCCTTTCTAATATTTAGCCCTTAAAATCTGACATTTGCTTTGCCCCCCCCATTTTGAAAACTGAGACAATTGCCTACTCTGATTTTTCTGCTACTTCTATTCTTGTGACTGAAATAATCAAAAGCAAGATGGGACCTCAGACGTTATTTTGTCCAACTTATGCTGGAATAGGAATCCTCTCTAAAAATATCTCTAACATCTCTAAAGAGATGCTAGGAAAATCTTCTCTCCTAGGGAAGCTTCTATCACCTGATGCAGCTCATTCAGCATTTGCAGAGTTCTAATAGTGCAGAAATATTTCCTTATATTATGACAAAATCTGCTTCTTCTTGCCAACTTCTGCCCATTGCTCCTAATTGTATTCTTTGGAGTCAGCATAAAAAATCTAATCTCTCTTGCAGAAAGCGGTGGTTCAAATACTTAAAAAAAAGAAACACATCAAGCTTATTTAATCTTCCCTTCTCCAGGTTAACCATCCCCATTTCCGTCAATTGTTTCTCATATTGCATGGCAGCCATTTCTCTCATGATTCTAGTAATGTCTCTCTACATACTTTCCAGCCCTGTTTAACACCTTCTCAGGAATGTGGAGCTACACTTCTGCATTCACCAAAAGAGAAATGGGGGACCACTTTGGTGTTGCTTTAGTCATGGTCAGCTCTTTGTGATCATTTTGGGGGTTTTCTTACAAAGGTATTGCAGTGGTTTGCCACTTCCTTCTCTAGTTCATATTTACAGATAAAGACACTGAGACAAAGAAGGCTAGGTGATTTGCCCAGCATCACCCAGCTAGCATTTGAAGCTGGATTTGAACTCAGAAAAAATTTCCTATCTCCAGGTTCAGGCACTCTGTGCACTCTGGTGCCCTTCAGCTGTACTAGGAGGGACTATAATCACCCTCTTTAGATAATACTTTTCTGAATGCTGTCCAAGAAAACATTAAATTTTATTCACTCCCATTTTTACATTATTGATTCATTGGTTGAGCTTGCAGTTCTCTAAAATCCTCCAATCTCTTTTAGAAAATCCAAATTAACAAACATTTGCTAAACAATCATTTTTTCATCTTTCCCACTATTCTCTCTGGTTCTCATCTATCTTGTGCTTTCAGTTGCTTAATCCCCAGCATGCAACATTGTATTTATTCTTATTTAATTTACTCTTAGTAGAATTGACCCATGAGTCTTTGGGGGATCCATTCTGACATCCCATATATTAGTTATCCATCCCAGTACTATGACATCTGCAAATTTGACATAACTGCTATTTATCTCTTTATCCAAGTCACTTCTAAACAAGTTAAGGAAAAACGTGACCTTATAAAGTGCTGGATTCTAATTTGACCTCAGACCATAACTGAGTGACCCATTTAATATTTCTACACCTCAGTACCCTCATCAGAAAATGAGGGTGTTGCACTAATTGACCTCTATCTAAAGACACCTCCAAGCCTGAATCTATAATTTTATGATTGAGTTAGACAAAAGAGGGTCAAGAACAGAATTCTGGAGTTCTGTATTAGAAAAATCCCTTCCAAGTTAGCATCAAATCATCAATGAACAATCACTGTATCTAACCATTTAAACAGTTACCAATACAGCCAATCATATAGACCTCTAGCCTATATGTCTACTTTTTCCACAAGAATAATACAAGAAAACTTGTTAAATACTTTGCTAAAAATCAAGGAAAATCATCCTCATAACCCTTTGAAGAAAGAACGCTGGTTGATTTGGACGGACTTGCATCCGGGAAGCCAGCCTTCCTCTGAGGTCTCAGCTTCCTTTTCATGATGTTCACAGACCATTCCTTGAGTGACTCTCTACTGTAGAAGGTTTTGGCTAGAGATTGAAGCTCATTAATCTATGGCTTACAAGCATCGTTCTCTGGATGCCCCTGACCATCCTCTGGTCCTGGAGCAGGCCTCCTATTCTCCAGATGCACCCAAAGCTTGATGACAACAGCTTCACAGCTACATCCCCCAGTCCTTTTGGGATCCAAGGTCATCTGGCAGGAGCTTCAGATCTCCAGAATAGAGGGAGTCTTTTATTATGGCCATGAACTCTCTAATAGCTACTTTTGTTCTTTATCTTCTTGCCCCCAAACTATTTATTTGTCCCTTGTCAGAGAAAAAGAAGTAAAAATGAGAGATAAGCAGGTTCAGCCTTCTCTCCCATCATGGATAATCATCCCATTGGCATGGGCTCTGTCTTAGCCTTTCTTTGATTCTCTTCTGTTTCTCAATATGACTTTAAAAAACTCTAAGCAAGTCTCTTTTGTTGATTCCAGACTCAATTCATTCAGAATTCTTACATTCTTTCAGTTTAAGGGATAGCAGTGGTGTCAAACTCAAAGAGAAATGGAGGGGCCATTAATATGGAAAGAAGGATTCCCAACAGGCCATATATTGACTTAGTTTTAAAATGTAATTTTTTTTTCATTTATTATGTTAAATTTTTCCCAATTACATTTTAATCTGGTTTAACCTTCCTTTGGATATACTGCAGCCTCCTGCATCTTTGATAAGCTGGATCTTTAAAATACATCAGAGACAGTCTTGCTTCCATTTTTTGCTCCGGTGATCTCCACCTAACATCCTCTATGAGGCCACTCCCCACCCCCAATTCCTGTGTTTCTTCAAATAACACAACAATGAGAATAATAACTGACTTTGTTATAGCAATGCAAGGATTTCAATGGCTTTATAAATATGATCTCATTTGATTTTCACTACAGTCCTATTATGTTTTGTTATTTTAGCACCACTGTAGAGTGAGGAAATAAGGTTTAGGAAGATAAAGTGGCTTGACCATAGGCTGGGCAGCTTCTAGTGAAAAAGATAAGATTTGAACCTAGGTCCTCCTGACCATAGGTCTGTGATTCCATGTTCTAGATATATCATATTACTTCACATAATAGCTGCCTACTATTTATATGGCACTTTAAGGTTTGCAGAGTACTTGACAAATCTTATCTCATTTCATCCTCAGAACAAACCAGAAGGTAGATGCCATCATTACTATTTTTTCCATTTTTACAGATAAGGAAATCATGACGAAAAAGGTTTAGTGACTTGCCCTGGGATCAAACAGTTAGCCAACGGTCTGGAGCCAGATTTGCAATTAGGTCTTCTTGTCTCCAAGTCCAACGTTTTGTTCATTGTGGTATCTAGAATGTTCCTGTCCTCCATTTTCCCCCAACACACCCACATGCCCCTTTTATCCTACCTGTATCTTTTGAAGGACATAAACTCTAAAATGACTATGCTGAAGTTATGGGTCTGTCTTATCAGTTTCATTGATTAGGAGCTCTAAGTCATTTTACTTGTTACTCAACTGGAGCAAATACTTTGGGAAAATTCAAATATACTGGGTGTAACATAATTCTCTCAAAAACTGATCAGAGGTTAGCCTCATGTGTTTTTGGCCTCATTGAAACCATGCTGACTTTTAGTGGTCGCTGCTTCCCTTTCAGAATGTATACAATCTATTCCTTTTTAAAAAATTGTTCTTGAAATATGCCTGGCATATTTGTCCAGTTGAGGTGTCTAGAATTTGAAGAAGACTGCTCCCTACTCCCAGACCATTATCTTCTTTAAAAATCAAGGCCCAGACTTCCTGGGTCCTGCTCTCCTCCAATTCCACCAAGATTCTGCAAGGTCATCTATATTGGGCCAGTGCTTGCAGCTGCTAGTTCTTTCTCTAGCCTGGGATATTATCCACCTGGGCATGCTGCTTTGAATGCACTGAGGGCAGCTGGGGGCTTTCTCACCACCTCCCTGCTTATCTTGGTATTAACCTCCTCAAACACACCCTCAAAAGGGCATAATATCAAAGCATCTGAAGGCACTGATTGCTTTCTCTCTGTAGGTTGTAAACTATTGACAGTCTGGACCTGTTGGATTTTTTTCATTTCCTCTCATCAGCCTCTGGCACATTGGCACATAGTAGGCACTTAGTAAACAAATAACACATCAGGCTCAGATGCAATCATTGCACTGATGTCTCTGAAGAATATGATTTTGAGTGTCATTTGACACTTTAATTCCATATCATTTTCGGAAAAATCAGAGACAAGTTGTAATGTCTGGTTTCTTCCATCTAATGACAGGATCCCTCCTCCCTTTCCCCCCCCAACTCCATGAAAACCAAGAAAGACCCATCGTCCCTTCCATCTTGATTCCTATTCAGACCTGGTCTTGTTGATGAAACCAACTTCCATGGCTGGATCTGACGGCCACTGCAAATGCCTTCACAAGCTACAGGCCCAGGAGGCTTTTAAGGTACTGAATTGCCAATTCAGAAATTATTTCAAAAACAACACATCCTTTCCTTAATTAAATGATCCAGAGGCCTAATCAAATGATCCAAAGCCAAGAGTTACTTAAATTGTTTGGGCTTATGAAACACACAAAGGCAATTATTGTGCTTCGAATGAGATTGTCTGAAATATTGGGAACTCAAAAAAATTGTTGACACATTTCATGAGGATTTGGAGGTAATAATAACTAGCAATTATGTAGAACTTTAAAGATTGCAAAGTGTTTTATAAATATGATTTCATTGGATTATTACCACAATCCTGGGAGGTGGGTGTTATTCTGATTCCTATTTAATAGAAGTTCAGAATTTGAGAGGGGAAACAGACCTCAAGAGACCTTTAGTCCTACTTATACCCCCTGATAAACCCTCATTTTAAGCCAACCTCTGCTTGAAGACATCCTGGGCAGCCTAAATGGGCCCCAATATGGATTCTTCCCATCATTCCTGGTTTTGCCTGTGGGGGGGACTTACAGAATTAGTCTGGGTTCTCACCTGTCCTCCCTTCAAATACTTGAGAAGTCTTTTCCTTCTCCAGAACAGCAATGCCTAGTTCCTTCTTCTGATTCCTAGAATGTAAAAACTCAAGGCCTGTCACCATCTTGGTCAAATTGAATCAAATTAAATAAGCATACGAGTCTTTCATTAGGGTTAAAAATATCAGTTTCATTGAAATAAGAGAAGAGGTCTGGCAAGATGGCAGGACATCTGAAGGAAATCTGGGTGTTTTAGTCATGGATGGGTAGCTTGATATGGATCAATATTATGATATGGCAACCAAGAAAGCTAATGATGTTACTGTTATTGTTCAGTCATGTCTGATTCTTTCTGACCTCATCTGGGGTTTCCTTGGCAAAGATACCAGATAGGTTTGCCATTTCCTTCTCTAGCTCATTTGATTGATGATATAACTGAGGCCAATAAGATTAGGTGGCTTGTCCAGGGTCATTCAGTAAGTGTCTGAGGCCAGGTGAGATTTCAGGATAAATTAAAGACATAACAATCCAGGAACAAGGAGATCCAAGGTACTATACCCTGTTCAAACCAAACTACAGTCTGCCTATCACATATTAGAAAGGATTTAAGATAAAGACCACCCAGAAGAGAACAACCAGATTGGTAATGAGTCCTGGATTATGTTATGTAAAGATGAGTTGAAGGAAATGCCAACATTGAGCCTGGGAATGAGATGATGTAGGAAGAAGCATGGCAATTGACAAAGTGTTTGAAGGTCTCTTATGTGGAAGGGAAAACAGATTTGCTCTGCCTGGACACAGAAGGCCAAACTAGGACTAATGAACATAAACTGCAAAGAGATAAATTTAGGTTTAATGGAAGGAGACCTTGCTTCACATTACAAGGTTCCCAAAATGCAGTCAACAGCCTTGAAAGCTGACAGCTATATCCTTCCTAGAAGTCTGTAAGCAAAGGCTGAAGGGCCCCTTTTGGTTGTATTATAGAGGAAATTTCAGGGGGCATTGGGATTAGACTAGATGATCTCCTTAGTCACTTCTAATTCTGAAATTCTTTGGCATTTTGTAAAACTGGCAAAGCAGGCCCATTTCTTATTTACCTACAGTCACTCATGTTACCCAAGACTCAACAGTTTATTAAGAGCTATGCTTCTTCTATCCCTCTGACTGTCCTAACAGCTACTAAAGGACAGAATTAGATGACCCATTTTGTAATTCCTGCCTCACCAACTTTACAAAAATTCTTGGCTTTGTTTTTTGATTTTTCAATTTTGATTTTTGGTTGTTTCTGAATTGGATCGTGTACTCTCTAGACCTTCAGTGGGCCTGGTTTACTTGATTTTCATTATAATCTATCAATGTCTATTACATTAAAATCAGTCCTTGGACCTGATTTTGAACCTCTTCTAGATGAGATCCCACAGGTCATGATTAGGAATGGAAGAGAAAAAAGGAAGCCAAATTCATTAGGACCTTGAACGCCTCCCTCTTTCCCCCCAAAGCTGCATTGACAATACCATTTATTGACTTATAATCTCTTCTACAATAAGAGTATAAATTGTGGTGCCTGTGGAGTAAACACACACACACACACACACACATACACACACACACACATGCAGCTTTTGTGCAGAGTTGTGATTATGAGAAATCATCTAGAGAATAAGAAATCAAATTTCAGTATGTCTAGACAGGAGACCTCCGAGACCACATAGGAAATGAAACAAGGAAAGGATGAGGTGGGGATAGCCCAGAGACCCCATAGCCTAGGAGGAGATGCTACTGGTCAGTTCAGGATAACTCTGGGGCTACTTGGTGAAGAACAGTTCATTAATCATTGAATCGTATTCTTTTTAACTGCTTCTTATGTACCTGCCTTATCGTCACAGGCAAATTGTCCTCAGAGCTCAGAGACACATTTTCTATTACTTTTTCTTTTTTACATCTCTCTCTCAGTCACTAATTCAGAGCCAAGTACACAAAAGTAGTAAAAAAATAAAATTAAAATGTGCTTTTAAAGTATTCATAGGCTTTCATTTGTTTTATGTACATTGTTTCCCTGGAGCCTTGAAACAACTATGGGATGTAGATATTGTTTCCATTTTGCAGATGATAAAGCTGAGTTAGAAACTAAGTAACTCAACCAAGGTCAAAAAACTACAAAGTGTCTCAAGATACGATTTGAATACACATCCTCCTGCCAGGTCTCCTGGTCTCTCTTTTACATCTTTGACCGTCTTTTCTACAGCACTTAAATTCGAGCTGACTGAACATATGGAGAAGGTCTGGGTGAGAGTGGCTTTTGTTTCCCTGGTGGTTATTTAACTATGAAAGGTTTCACCAGAACTCTTTCTTGAATCTAAACCAATCCTATTTTTGGAAGTTTAGTAGAATGAGGCAGATTCAAGCTTATTGTATATGGTGGCTGGGAAATATGAGGAAGGGATTTCTCAGCCTGCAGTCCCACCTTCCATTGATGGGAATCAGAGATTTCTTCTGAGAGGAGCCTTAAGGCAGAGAAGGGCTCATCACATCCTTGGGATGAGGATGAGGAGGTGCATTCCAGGACTGGGAGTCAGCCTGGGAGGTCATAGATAGGAAAGGGCCTGGCCAATATGAGGAGCTTAGAGGAAAGCAATTGGGCTAGACTGTAACTCAATTATGCCCCAAAGACTTCCTTCTGCTGTCCTCCTTTCTGATGGAACCTTCCCAAAAGATTTGGCTCTGGTACCTCTTCTAAGAGGTCCTCTAGGATTCCCTGGATGGTGGTGATTTGGGCCTTCCATTGTATTCCTTGAAGACTGGCTAGTCATGCCTTTGCCTGCTCCCCTCATTGCTTTATCTAATGGATTTTGGTTTTACTTGCAGCATCTACCACCACAAACATAAGTTTATTCAGGGCCTGGCTTGTTCCTTTTTAGGAGAAAATTCCTAGTGGCCCCTGACATCATTAGGGATGCTTAATAAATGCATTTTGACTTAAAATGAACTAGCACAAAACCAAATCCCATCTGCCCTTTGGGCACAGATTCGGATTGTTGCTCACTTGTACAAATATCTAGGAAGCACCTAATCATATACCAGGAGGCTGGAGTGCTCCAGAGCTGAGATTTCACCCAATTAGGGAATTCTTTTTTTAAAAATTTTATTTATTTAAGACAACTTGCCAAGATCACATAGCCAGACAATTATTAAGTGTCTGAGGCTGAACTTGAACTCAGGTCCCCCCAACTCCAGGGCCGGTATTCTATCCACTGTGCCACCTAACTGCCCGCATATTAGGGACCTCTTGGTGAAGACATTCCCTCAGTCAGAGCAGACTGATTCCTGTTCTGCAGTTTGAATTCTGGGACAGTTGTTTTGGGCCACTGAGAGGGTAATGGACTCGTCTAAAGTCACCTAGCCCCAACTTAGTCTAGAGGTGACAAGTCCAAAGTATATGCATGGGAGGCAATTAGGTCCAACATCCTTTTCTGTCTATGTCTCTTCTTCACCAGAATTATTCCCATCTGCCTGCAGACTCAAACCAGGCTCCCCATTTCTATTCCTTTGACATCATAGTAGATGAGACCTGGCCAGAGTCTAGACAGCAAGAATGGGAGCTCAGCCAGCAACGTTGACTCTAGTCAAGGCAACTGTGCCTTCTCACCCTCAAACTGTGTTTGGAGGGTGAAATGTTTGCAGAAAGGGGAGCATATGGGATTCCCCAGTTTCTGTACCGATTTAGTCACCATCTCTTCCTCACCACCCACCTCTTAAGGAAGCCCTGCCATAAGGGAGAAAGACCTGGGTTCAATCCTCAGATGCTCATCACCTAACTCAAAAATATTCATCTGCCCCCTGGGAAGCACCAGCTACACTAGGGGCCTGAAAAGGGTCCCCTTACCAGAGAAAGGATCAAACCTACAGACTCCTTCAAATCCCCACCTGCCTTAATACAAATAGTGAAGCTGAAAAAGTGAGGTCCTTCTTCAACCCTGGAATGGGAGAGAGGAGCCAGGATGTTAAGAGAAGGTTATCAAGTAGGAAAGACATGAGAGGGTCAGAGAGCTCAATGGAAGAGATCTCTGCAGCAAGTCCACCCCTGAAGTTTAAGTGGATGGCAAAAATGTTTACATCCCTCAAGGAGAGGTCAGATGATTTTTCTGCCCTTGCCTCAGTTACAAAAGCTCCTAGTTCTAGCTCTGACACATTATAAAGGTGAACAGGATTAGGATTTGGGGTGCAGAAATCAGAGCAGCCTCAGTTAAAAATATTTATTAAAAACACTCTATGTGAAAGTTGGGGAAGATATATATGCAGAAATATGCCTATGTGCATATAAAGATATCCAGATCTAGGTCTAGCTCTATATCTATGTTTATATCTATATTATAGTTTATATCTATTGAGATCTATAGATTGATAGATCTGTATGTGTATACACACACACACACACACACACACACACATATATATATATATAGAGAGAGAGAGAGAGAGAGAGGTGTGTGTGTGTGTGTGTGTGTGTGTGTGTGTGTGTGTCTATGCATATCATTTCATTCCTGTCCAGTTCTTTGGGATCCCAATTTGGGATTTTCTTGGCAGAGATACTGGAGTGATTTGCCATTCCTTCTCTAGGCAAACAAGGTGGAATGACAGATTATTATACAGCAGGAAGTGTCTGAGGCTGAATTGGAATTCTGGTCCTTGACTCCAGGGCTGGTGGCCTACCCACTGCATTATCAAACACACACACACACACACACACACACACACACACACACACACACACCACATACACACGAGTGTAATGTATGTGGATATAGAAATAGCTAATGTATATAGAGATAATATGAATACATAATGGATCTAAAGTAGAAAGCACATGCATAACAAGAATAATTGATATTTGTAGAGCACTTTCAGGCTTTGCATGGCATTTTACATGCTAGCTCATTGGACCCTCCCAACAATATTATTATTCCTATTTATAGATGAGCAAGCTGAGGCAGACAGGAGTGAAGAAACTCATTCAAGGTCACATACTCAGTAAGTATATATGGCAGGTTGATCTTCAGTCTCTTCTATGTCCTTTGCTCTACCCACTGCCCTGCCTGGCTGCCTACAACCCTCCCCGCCCCCAACAGCCCTAGTGCAACCTCTGTGCATTCACCTACATAACCCCTCCCTTACCACTAAGAGAATAAAAACAAAAAGGGCCCCCCCATGAGAGAGTAGGCACAATAATTGTATTTTATTGGTGCTTTGAGCAAAGGCTACTCTCTCTTTTTTCAGATTTACCTTGCTAAAGGGAAAATGTGGATTTTCCAATCTATTGGGGATGTTTGTTATAGTTTTGAACTAAGCTGTCTGCAAAGTTAATGTCTGCCAGCATGGACCAGATCCCTTGAAATTGCTTGGGATCAGCTAAGGAAGACCACCCAACTCATATCACCCAGACTTGGTTTGAGTCAATAAATCTGGAAAACCAAAATGCTCTGATACCCTTGGTGCAGAAATTCTCACTGTCGTTGTCCAAGTGGAAGCTGGGAAAGCTAAGACCAACACTCTCACCAAATAAGGGTCAATGGACCAAGGGAGAACCCAGCCAGGAAACGGGAGCAAGAAAGGGAAAAAGGAGAAGTGAAATGGGAGTCACTTATGCAAAAGGCAATGAATAAGTCGAGGGACTTGGATGTGGATAATTCAATCAATAAACATATTTTCAGCACTTATTACATGTCTGGTGCTATCATAAGTGCCGGGGATACAACAGAAGAAAAAATATAGTTTCTACCCTTGGGGGTGCACAGTCTAATGGAGGAGGGGAGCAACATGCAAGCAACTATATACAAACAAGATCTCTACAGGAACAAAAGTGGAGAAAATCACCAAGGGGAAGACACTGGCTTTAAGGAGGCATTGGAAAGGTTTCCTGTCCAAGGTGGGATTCCAGTAATCATAGATCCTAGAGGGAGATGTCTACCCCTCCATTTAGCAAATGAGGAAACTGAGGTGCAAGGAGACTAAACCATTTACCCAGCACCACACAGAGAAAGAGAACAATTAGAAAGTACCTTATTGGTCATTGAGTCCAACACCCTCATCTTCCAGAGAAGAAAGCAGGAAGAGTCTTTTAACTATAACTTCCTTTACTCTGTACTTGTGAAATTGATGGTTTGTAAACCCAAGAACAGAACTATTTTTCCCCTCTATTAAGATTCATTTTCTTAGCTTCATATAATATTCCTGAGGGGAAGGAAAAGGAATAAACATTTAAGCTTCTATTATGTGCCAAATACAATGCTAAGCACTTTTGCAAATGTTATCTATTTGAGTCTCACAAATAGCCTATGATGTAGGTACTGTTATTAACTTCATTTAAAGCTGAGAAAACTGAGGCAGAAAAAAGTTAAATGACTTGTACAGTCACACATCTAGCAAGTGGCTGGGGCTGGATTTGAATTTAGACCTTCCTGATCCCATCTCAGTTCACTCTGGTCAGCTTCCCTGACTTCCCAACAGTGGATGAGTCACACAACAATGCTGACATGGGGGTACTTGATGTGCCTCCCTGGTTGAGTCTTATCCTCTCCCATTTTCATGAGCATCAACCCTGTCTGGTAAAACCTCTATCATTTCCTGCTAGCTAAGGAAGAAAGGTTGCTAGGCAATATGTAGGAGAAAGGTTGCTAGGCAATTCAATCTCCACCTGCTTCACTCTAACTTCAGGGCTAATAATATAAGTTAAGGTACGTGAAGCCAACTCTTCAGTCTGTATTATATTCAAGGTCAAATTTCTGGTTGCCCTTTACATATGAGTTCAGGGAAGGTGATTAAAAAATTTCAAAATTCCATTCATGTGGTCTTAATTGCTCACAGGGCTCTTCCAGCAAGATGCAAGGGAGTGGCCAGTCAAACCTCTCCTTATACTATCTATTTGGACAAAGATAGATGTAGTGAGAAAGAGATTCTCCCTTCCAGTGTGCAGTGGAAGCATTCATTGTGAAAAATCAGTGGTTGCAATTGAATTGAAGATAGCAGTGGCTCTGTAGAGTATGGGTGGCTATCTATAATAGATATGCCTGGCCCATATGAGGCATGGATAGTTATCTGTGAGGCAGACTACAATTTCCATCTTTGTGGGGAGTAGGAAGAGGATGTGCCAGGACAGCAAACAATTTGGCAAGAGGTAGGCAGTGACTAGATGCTCTCTTCTTAAATCTGCCACATTTTAAATCTCAAAAGTCAAAGGGTATGATTCTGGGATTGGGGGTGGGTTCAGAATAAAAGAAACTTTTCTAATCACTCTCAAGGAGAGGATCACACTTCTTTAGCCAGCCTGGATCCCTCCCACTAAATATTTATTCAGCAAATATCTCTTTATCATAGTAAAGTTAACAGAAATCAAGGAAGTTATACAGATTAAAATAGACCAAGGGATACACAATAGCAGATGACTTCTCTGGAGGGGAGGGAGCTAAGGTCTTAGTTCATGCAAAGAGAGATGTAATGACTTCACTGGACTTCACTTAGCAGTCTCTGGGGAGCAGACACTGGGCATCATGAAACATGGTGGACGCTCCCTTCCCCACAGAACAACATCTCTGAGGTCAACCCCAGTCCATCTTCCAGAAGCCTACACTTGCTTCACTCTGCATCCCCGAAGTGTCTGTCCCTCTGCTAGGGTAAGTAGCATTATGGCTCAGTGACCCAAGGCCATAAAGCCTCATAGGGGATGAGATTAGTCAGAGAGAAAATTGAAACTAATGTCCACATTAAAAGGAATAGGATATTAGACTTGCCTGGTGTTTTTTTTATACTTTTCCAAGGATTCCCACATATCTTAATTCACCCGACTTACAACATAGGAATGTCAACAGTAGGGGAGACATCCCTTTACCATTTCCCCTGGAATGAAACAAATCCTTCTTCACACTTGGAATAATAATTGTAATTATTCCAATACCACTGGAAATATATCCATTGAATATTAAAAACCTAAAAGGCACTCAATATTTTTGTCAAGGAACCCTGAGTTCTAGAGTTAAGGCCCAGCAAGCTGTGCCCTGAGTCTGGTTGAACAAACTTTTTGTCACTAGACAAACTTACCTCACTACTGTTATTCTTCCTCACCACTATTGCTTCACTACACTTTTGACTCTTTGACACGGTTCAACCCCACTACCTCAGGTCCCTCCACTAGGGGAAAGGGTCCTGGAATATATGTCTAGATCCCCTCTTTGCTTGCAAGCCATTTCCCTCACTTTGAAATTAAACTTATTTTTGATTCCTGATTCTCTTGTCTTTAACCTGTTCTGTTTGAATCCGGCAATCCACAGATTAGAAGCTGCTTCTAATTGATATTAATTGGAATTAGATGTGAGACTGGACATGGAACTAGGCTTTTGGATTGTTGAGTACCAGAGAGTTAGTTCTTTGGAGTCCAACCCATCCTAACCCCTGTCCTTCCTAGGCTGGTGAATCCTCTACCCTTGTCCCTGCTCTAATCCTGTGAGCTCCCACCTTGGTTATGCTCCCCATTCATTGTGAGGAAAATTCTATGACCCCTCTGGTGACCTGGTTCATTTTGGACCATTATGGAAAGTGTATTTTTTTTCTTAAACTGCACAGCTCTGTTTATTAGCCTCTTTGTGTGACTCTGTTTCTTCTTTGTTTTTATTTTAAAATTTTTTTTATTGCACTCCCCTGTCAAATTGTAACTATATTGTTCTTGTCCATCTGCATGTCTGAGTTTTTTTTAAAACTTGAAACTGTATGCCTCAATAACTGTGTACCTCTATTTAAACTGTAACTGTGCCCATTGTTAAAGCTATCTATATATTTGTATGTGCCCTGTCATTTTGCCTGTGTTTGTGTCTTTGTAAAATGTAAAATAGATTATGTTGTGAGCTAGATTCTGTTACCTTGAAAGAATTAAAATGCAACCAGCCAGAAATACTTCTAAGGGATGTTGCCAGAAAGTTAAGAACACTGGCAAAGATTTGTGAACTTTATACTTGAAGCAATTACCCCACTAAGCAGGACTACCTTTGATTTTAGGCTTCCTTAGGACCAAAATTTATAGAACTACTAAAAATATTTTAGCAGGTTTTAAAAGTGTAGAAATTTATAATTTTTAAGATTGTAGGGGAGAAGGCCTGAGACTTTAAGATAACTCTAGTACTCATTCCCTCATGAAATTATTTAGTAAGTTTTGGGGGTACAAATTCTGTAGAATTTGTTTTAAGGAAAAGTAAAGAATAGATTTTATAAAAGTTTGAAAAGTAAATGGCAAGATTAATAGCTTTGTTGTTTTAAGGCAATGAAGGAAGGCAGCTAGTTTGGAAGTGATCCCAGAGTGAAGAAAGAAAAAATATGTAAATGGTTTTTATCTTATAGCAATCTCTTGTTAACCCTTCCTTGACATTTTTGACCATAAAAGGGAAAATATTATTTAACCAAAGAGATTCCCCCAGATCAGATTCCCAAATCCAGGAAGTGAAAAGAAAATACTGAAAAACTGTAGGGAAACTTGAATTATGTTCTGGTTGCAGATATCTATTAGCTGTGTTATCTTTAGTAAATTGCATTATGTCTCTTTGCTCCAGTTTCCTGATCTGGGAAGATAAAATAATATGGTCACCACCTCTCAGAGTTGTTGTGAGGGATCAAAATGATAGAGTGATTATAAAGGGCTTAGCACAGTGATTCACATATGCTAAGCATCACATTTTTTCTTCTGACACTGAAGGTAATTTTTCCATATCTAATAACTCTAAAGTGGTTTTAAAATGTCAGACATAATAAGATCAATGATATTTAAATGTGATCATTTGAAAATGCAATTGATGCTTTCTAAAGTTTATTGTTTTGTGCTATTATTGTATTTCTAAATTTTCTTATGTTGTGAAATGTGACACATGTAATAGAAATGCTGTTAGACAAAACTTTTTAATCTGGATGCTGTTACACATGAATTGTAATGTGATAAAATAAATATTTGAAAATTATTTAATGAGGTATATTTTGTTATAAAGCTTATATATATATATATATATGTATATATAAAACAGCAAATTCCATTCAAAATTATTGACTATTATGAAAGCATATAGGATGGTTTAAAGATGTAGCTTCAACATATTGATAAATCAACTATCATATTGCATGTCTAAAGTCCCAGAAAACAGATAGCTTTTATTTATAAGTAAAGGATATATGAAATGTTAACATCAGGAAAGATATTCAAGTCATAAATTATGGTTAGTGAAATTTTACTATCTAAGAAAAAAAAATTTTGGCACTAGAATTTATTTTTGTTTTGATTCCAGGGGCAGTTGTCTGAACTGTCATGAAACCAATGGTAGAGTATGGTATGACAATCTGAAAACTGCTAAAGGTGGATGTCAGTGCCCAGGAAAAATTTGAGGGACAGCTTTGTCATGGCCTAGGTTTTATCCTCCTGACTCTATTTTCCTGTTGTGCTGTTTCCTTCCTGAAAAGGAAAATTTTCACTTAGTACTGAGTCGTGCTTTTAATATTCTATGATTGATTGGTAGATATGACTCATGTCTAGAATCAAACAGAACTAAGGGAGTTTTCCCTCTTATGATATATGACCTTGTCTTTTTCCTTTTATAGCAAATTTCTATAATCAAAAATTCTTGTAAGTACAATACTAAATATATTAAATAAGATATTGTTCCTAGAACATCTCTGATGCAAACATGAACATCTTATCATTTTAACCTATATTTGTGGTCAAATTATAAAATAGGGAAGATGTCCTCCTAAGGGGAAAAGATTAAACAAATGAATAAAACACAAAGACAAAGCCGTATTGTAAAAGTTTCCTAATCATATGGAATAGTAAATTTTGAGAAAAGCAATGAAAGAGGAGACAAAGACAGAGAAGCAAAGATACGGACTCAGAGACAAAGACAGAGAGGCGCAGAGAGAGAGAGAGAGAGAGAGAGAGAGAGAGAGAGAGAGAGAGAGAGAGAGAGAGAAAGAGAGAGAGAGAGACAGAGAGAGACAGAGAGAGAGAGAGACACAGAGAGAGAGACAGAGAGACAGAGAGACAGAGAGACAGAAAGAGAAAGATAGAGATATAGACAGAGACAAAGAGAATTAGAAGGCCACAAAGAGAGATACATACAAGAGAGATAAAATGAGACAGACAGATATAGAGATCAGAGACAGAGATAGAGACAGAATAATTAAAGTTTTACAATAGTCTTTGTTTTTTAGTCTTTTTCAAGGTAAATGGGTTAAGTGACTTGCCCAAGGCCACACAGCTAGGTAATTATTAAGTGTCTGAGGCTGGATTTGAACTCAGGTACTCCTGACTCCAGGATTGGTGCTCTATCCACTATGCCACCTAGCGGCCCCTACAATATTCTTTGAACAAGATTGAGGTCATAAGGAAACAGGCAGATTATAGTATTAATGAAATACAAAATTCAACTTCAAAGATGGTAACCCATAAATAGAGTGGGCCTGGAGTTAGGAAGACCTGAGTTTAAATCTGGTCTTCAACACTTAATACCTATGTAACCTCAGGCAAACCATTTCGTTCTGTTTGCCTCAGTTTCTCCATCTATAAAATGGACTGAGAAGGAAATGTCAAATTACTCCAATACCTTTACCAAGAAACCCCCAATGGGATCTTGAGGAATTAGACATGACTGAAACAAATAAACCACAAAGATGGAATGCAAAGTAATCTGATCTCTTTTTATAGTTCAGTGATTGCATCTATAGACCCTTCAGACCCAGGACAAACAATGGGAGTACCTGTGTCTTGCTTTCATAACAGCATTAGAAAAGTCTCAGAACAATTGTCACATCTAGGAATTTTGCCTCTATACCTCCAGTCCTTCTCAGTGGCTCAGGATCAGGAGTTGTGTCTTTCTCCTTTATCTAAAGTTTGTGGAACATTTAGAAACTATTTTCAGTTTTACTTCTTCTCTCGTGTATTTTATCCTCTGACCCTAATTGTCTGCCAGTTCTTTTGCCAAACTCTGCTTTTCATTTTCTCATTCTACTTCTGACCTCTTTTTGTTGAAAAATGCAATTTGTAATTTGTAGTCCAGTACTTTTGTTTCTCAGAACTTGTGCAATGTTTTGGAGAAAAACAAGTCAAATGTTAGGCATGTTTCAGATGCTCTTCCTGGTCCCAACCAACATTGTCTTCAGGCCACTCTGCATATCTTTTAGACATGGTAGAGAGTGAAATTATGTAATAAAAGACTCTAACCAAGTACTGTCCAGAGCTAGGCAAATCATTCCTTTCAGTAGAGCACACAGATCACTGGAGAACCTTTCTAAAAGTCCCATTTGCTGGAAGTAGAGTTGATAATATTCATATCCCCCTTAATTACAATCAATCAATCAACATATATATATATATATGTACACACACACACATATATATATACATATATATATATGTATATATATATATATATATATATATATATATATATAAAACATCTACTGTGTGCCAGATATGGTGTTAAATGATAAGGGTTATTATTCTCAAGAAACTTTCATTCTATCCAGAGACACAATACAAGAATAGAAAAAGATTTAGAATATACAAAATAGAGAAAATATCCAGTATTTACCAGAGAGGATATTTGTTGCTGAGCAGATTAGGAAAGATTTCATGTAGAGAGACATGCTTGTGCTTAGCTTTGAACAAAAATAGAAATTTTAAAAGGCAAAAGCAGGAATGAAGTATGATATAAAAATTGCCCACTCTCTGTAGGGCAAAGTTTTTTCTACTTTTCTGGATCATAAACACCTTTGGCAATCTATTAAAATCTATGGATTCTTCTCAGAATCATTTCTAAAATGCACAAAATAGGATTACCAATGAAATCAGTTATGTTGAAATAAAAATATAATTTTTCTCCCATCCAAAGTCACAAACCCTCTGAAATCTGTCCACAGAGGTCTGTGAACCTAAGGTCAAGAATCAGGGAGGACCTAAAGGAAACAAGAAGGAAGCAGTTTCTTCTGCCTGGCTGTGGAACTATGCATGGTGGTCCATGGTTCTCTAAGATGAATAATTTTGTAAAAGGCTATCCATGGACCAAAGTTGTCCATCAATGGGCAGAGGAAGAAAATAAATCAGCCTCATTTAATTCAGAAAATATTCACTAATTGGCCCCAGTTATACAAGGTGTAAGAGAGTCAGTATGGAGTAATGAATAATGGGATGTTCCCTGAATCAAGAAGGCTAAAATTCAAGTGATGACTTGACCATTCACACCTACTGCCTGTGTGACCTTAGGCAAGGCATTTGGCATATTACAACTCTAGGCAGCTCTCTAAGGTTTGCAGAACACATGCCATATTACTTTGGAAGAGGGAGTTTTTCACTTGTAGCTTCCAGTACCAAAAAAAAAAATCACAGTGCCAATTTTTAAAAAGTTCAAGTGATATGATGTGCTGGCTAAAGAAAATGATGTTATCCTTGGCCAAATGAAATGGGGCAAGGGTAGAGGAAGAAAGAGGTGATAGTTCCTCTGCATTCTGCTAAATCAGAATGATTACCTTCATCTTGGAGTTCCACAGTTCAAGGCTGGACAGTATAACACTTACATGAGTCATGTCTTGAACAAATGTCAACCATAAAAATGCCTAATAATTAATTGCTAGCATTATATTGATGTCAGGTTTGTAAGATGATTTATAAATATCTTTTTTTGATCCTCAAACAACAAGCCTGTGAGGAAGGTGCTAGTATTAGTCCTATTTTACATATAAGGGAACCAAGGCAGACAGAAGTTATATGACTTGCCCTCGGGTCATACAGCCAGATTGTTACTTAGATTTAAACTCAAGTCTTCCTGACTTCCTGAGCCCCCCCCCCCCAGTCCAACACTCTACCCACAGATGAGGAACTAGCATCCTCCTGAGAATGCATGTTCCACTCTAAGATAATGTATCCTTCACTCCCAAGTACAGTCAGTATTGAAAAAGATGCTGTTTGTTATTTGGAGCTAGAATCAAACTATGTATGGAGATTTCAGTGAACTACAAGCTCCAGCTGAGACAGTGATATGATCTGCTGGCCAGAAAAACTACTGAGATCCATGACAAACACAAAGAATGAAAAAGGAAGGAGGTGATGACTTCTTTGCATTCTGTTCTCTCTGGGCTATTACATTCATCTTAGGATATTCCAGTTCATGGTGTGAAACAGCTAAGTGACTAGAAGTCCGCACTGGGCATGTTTGAGGCATGTTTGAAAGAAGTGGGACTGTTTAGCTCAGAAAATTGAAGATGAGGGATATGATAGTTGCACTTTATCATAACTCTCAGGTCAATACCAATAGTTAGTGTGTGAAGCATTCAAATGTGAGAGATTAGACAAGTTTTTGACCCTAGGGAGAAGAAGCAGGACATAGTTTGAAAATTGAAAAGAAGAATATTACGGATTCTTGGCAGGAATAATAGCTACAGCTTCCCAATAGGGTGCCCATCTCTTTAATGGTCCCTCGAGAATTTAACCCTTTCATATCTCTAAACTTTGGTTTGTCCCCAGTCCCCAGTGATGGCCAAAGTAGACTATCATGTTTGTTGTTGTCGTCGCTGTTGAGTCGTTGCAGTCATTCTGACTCTTTGTGACCCTATTGGAAGTTCACTTGGCAGTTTTTAGAGAGTTTTACCATTCCCTTCTCTAGCTATATCATGGCTAGCCAACCCCAACTAGGTTTTAGTTTGCTTCCTAACAATTTTCTTATCATCTGCTTTGCTGTCTTGCATATTCCCTTTGCCCTAGTCTGGAGCCATAATGAAATCAAGACTGCCAATTCTCCCGGGAAGGGTATGTCAATTTTCTCTCCCAAGTCTCCATTCACCACCCTGGTAACTTAAACCATCAGACCCTTTCTGGTTGCCATTTTCTTGAATGCATTGTCTCTCCCTGTTTGATTTAAGTATCTTGAGGGCAGAGGCTTCTTTTAAAATATTCATATTCTCAATACTTAATAAAGACTTAACAAATTCATTTACTTATTCAGTTTTTCCTGTAATTCAACTCAAGGTTATTGATCTCTTGTTTTCAGATTCTCTTTACTCTTTCCCAGTGGGGCCCTCCTCTTCTCTACAGCTCAGATCAAATCTCACTGGTCATGGATCAGCAATCACATCTCCCAGGCTATGCCTGCAGTTACCACAGCCAGGCGACTTGAATTCAGCAGGGCTGCTAGGTGCTCTCCTGTTATCTCAGTTTTCTTGACTATTAGTGATACACTTTAAGCTAATATCCGACTGATATTTGAGAATGCATTTCAAGTCATTTCTGACTCAATAGTCTTTTGAGGGAAGAAGGAGCATCTAGGTTGCAGGAGGGGAGAAAAGGGACACTAAGGACTTTTAAAACAATTTTTTGCTCATTTGTGTATTGGATTGGGGAACCAGGTTGGTAGGAGCCTCCTGCCTTCTACACAAACCGACCCTGCCCAGATTTCCTTTCTATAAAATGAACTAGAGAAGGAAATGGCAAACCAGTCTGTATCTTTTCCAAGAGAATATTAAATAGGGTTGGTGACTGATCAACAGGATCTCCTCCAGGTCGACTTTCATGATCCTATGATCTCATTAGTCTACATATGCTATTTTATACTTTGAGATAATGTGTTTCCATCTTGCCTAATATGTGAGTGATGTTTAAGATGAGAGTGATGTAGCTTCTGAGCCCAAACAGGGGAAAGGTTTCTCTCTTCCTATTCTCTGTTATGCAATCTGAATGGAAATTGAGAAAGGACCCAAAGAGCTCAATGTTAAGGGTGAACAAGCGCTGCTTATCTTCAGTATGTTCCACATATCGATCCACTGGATGGAAGTGGGCGATTAGCTGCAATCACTTGTTTGAAATGTACTCCCTTGCTGAGATAAAGCCTTGTTAGGTGATAAGAAAGGACCTGGCCTGAAGTCACATAATCCATTAGCTTTAGGCCATAGCAATGACCTTTGGGAGAACCACAGTACCTGGGGTGGTGTCAAAGCAAAGAGGATAGAGTGCTTGTCTTGAAGTCAGGAAGACTTGAGTTCAAGGCCTACCTAGAACCCAGCTTGGCTGTTTGACCCTGGACAAATTACTTTCCTTAGGTAACTTAGATGGGTAAGTATCTAAGACTACTTCTTAGAGAAGGTATTGATAAGCATTGGTTTAAATTCCTTATCAGCCTTTCCTTAAATCTAGGAAATCTGCAAAGTGAAGACTGGATTCAATAGCCTCTAAGATTCCTTCTAGTACTACGTCTACATTCCTTTGGAAGACAGATATCTAGAAAGATAGATCAACAGACAGACAGATGACAGATGGATGCATGGATAATTAGATACAACACTGCAAAATTCAATTTACTTTAAAAAGCATTCATTGGGTACGGAAACAGAGCAAGTTGTACCCACTAACAACAAGATGGGGTGATGGTTGACTTTGATGGACTTGGTCATTTCAGCAGTACAATAATTAAAGACAATTTTAAGGGATTTGTGATAGAAAATACCATCCATATCCAGAGAAAGAAAAATGGGCCAGGGGAGCAGACATACTAATATCTCACTTCAGAGAGAGGGGAAACTGAGGCCTAAATGAGCTTGTCTGAGGTCATACATCCTGGGCTAGGATTCACACCCCAGTCCTCTGACTTCAGACCTTTTACCATGCCCCAATATCTCCAGTGCAGCAGAAAAGAGAGATGGTCTCTGTTTTGGTTCTACCCCACTCCCATCGATCCCCACATAGGTTCTTTTTTGTGGAAAACATTTCACCTGAGTGGGGTCTTACATCTAATACCACCTTCCATGGACTTATACCCTTTAAAACACATGCAAAAATTTTATGAATGTCAAGTGTTTTGACTTTGATAAGATTATATCCTAGTACATTGTATCTGACCCCTTATGCTTATACAAAACCTTCAAACTGGAGTGCAAATTTATTAAATATAGACAATTACTTTATACACTGGTGACTGAGTAAATTTTAGTTCAGACAATGATAAATATTGCTCACAAAAATGGACATTTGCTTAATTAGAAAGCTGCTTTGCAAGAATCATAAAAACATAGAAAACTTTTCTTAGAAATAAATTTTACTGATGTCTTCTGTTCCTTTATGTCATCATAGTTTCCCTTAGTATCTTCCCCCTCCCAGAGAACCAGCCCATATAATAAATAGCATTTTAAAGGGAAAAAATAAGGAAAAAATCAGGTTTATTGATAAATATATTATAAAAATCCCAAAACAGGATCATATCTGTGGACCCCCCCCCCACTTCCTTGAAGGGTTGGGTTAGGGAAGTTCTCTCATAACTCTTCTTAATAAAAAATATTTTATTGATTTGTTTTTCCAACTACATGCAAGGGTAGTTTTTAATCAATCATTTTTGAGGTTTTGAGTTTTATATTTTTCTCCTTTTCTCCCCCTTCCCTCTGACAGAAAGCAATCTGACATAGGCTTTAAATTCATATTGATCATGTTGTAAGAAAAGAATCAGATCCAAATGGAAGAAAAAGACATTAGAGTGAAAAAATGACATAATACATAAGACAACTTTTAAAAATTGAAGATGCTAAGCTTTGGTCTTCATCTAGACTCCATTTTTCCTTCTCTGGATATGGATGGTATTTTCCATCACAAATCCCTTAAAATTGTCTTTTATTATTGTACTGCTGAAATGACTAAGTCCATCAAAGCTGATCATCACCCCATGCTGTTGCTAATGGGTACATCTTGTTCTGGGTCTGTACATTCCACTCAGCATCAATTCCTGGAAAGCTTTCCAGGCTTTTCTGAAATCTCATGATTTCTCATAGAACAATAGTGTTCCATAACGTACATATGCCACAACTTGTTCAGTCATTCCCCAATTGATGGGCATCCTCTCAATTTTCAATGCTTTACCACTACAAAAAGAGCTCATATCTCATATCTCTTCTTTCCAATTCTACTTGTTCTTTATAATTTTGTGATGTTTACTTTTGATTTTTTGGTCCATGATTGTTCTTTCCTTTTATGTGGCTGTAGTCTTTGCATGTATTGTTTTATTGGCTCTGCATTGGTTCATGGAGAACTTTCCTGGTTTCTCTATATTGAGCTCATTCATTCATTATTTCTGACAGCAGAGGAATATGTCATTAAATTTATGTGTCATACTTTGTTTAATATTTGTAATGGGCTTTCTCTTATTGATGCTTGGATTTTATTATTAGCTTAGAAAATATCTAATAATAACACACCACACTCAGATGACACAGAGAGAAGGGAGGTGAAGTGAGCTCACACACACACACACACACACACACACACACACAGAGAGAGAGAATAGACTAATTTCTCTGGCAAGATTGAGCAGGGAAGTTAAGATACCTTTCCTAGACTCACATTTTAAGGGTTTTAAAAAATTTTTTAGAATGTATTGAAACCACTTACTTGGTAGAAAATAGTAAGAGAATAGGCAAACTTCTTTTCCTAATCCTTAACAAGTGAGAGATAGCAAGAATGAGAAAAAGACAATTAGAGAGGCAGTGAGAGAGCCAGAGAAAGAAACAAAGACAGAGCCAGACAGAAAGGGAAAGGGGGGAAGAGGGAGGAGGAAGAGGAGGGAGAGGGAAAGGAAGAGGAGGAGGGGGAGGGAGGAGGGGAGGGAGACAGAGAAAAGCTGCTTCTTAGTTTCAAAGCAATTTTAGAAAATAAATCATCTGGCTTCATTTAATTAAAAGAATCTAGTCTTTTACCTCAGTCATTTATATGCCCTTGTATTATATATAATAGACATATACTTACACAAGATACACATATGGATATAATGCTTCTCTGGAAAGGTCCTAGATAGGCCCAGTACCTTTCCATTGAGTCATTATATCCATATGTGTATTTCGGTGATTTCATTGATATAGAGATATTGTAGAATGGACACAGGCACCTTCTCTAAAACTTATTCCCTTAGAAAGTTGTTTGGGGGCACCCAGAGATTAAGTGACTTGACCAGGGTTTCCTTATGTCAACCTGCCACTATATATATATATATTTAATCATAGATCTAATATCTATGCAATGGGTATATTTTCCATTTCCTGAGTTGACCATGATCATAACCATTGGGGGTTCAGTACCTAAAAGGAAAAAATGAGTTCTTTCAGGCCAGTACTCGGGAAGTCTGAGGCTATTTCTTTGACCTAATACCAAAAATAAAACATTTTTCTCAATAATCTTTAACTGATCTGAGATCTCATCATTATGGCTATTTTCTCTTGTAAGTCTTTGCAAGTCTACCATTAAGGCTACTCATCAATAATATTTCCTCCTCCTCCCTCTCCTTCTCTCCTCCCATCTTTTTTTTTTCTTCTTTTTCCTCTTCCTTCATCATTACCATCACCCCCCCTCTATTTATATTCTCCCTTCCAACTCCAGGACTGGTTTCCATGTTCACCATTTCAATACATTTATGGAACCTCATTTGTGTTTTCAAGAATTGAAAATGAAGGGTTTCTTTGAGGCTGGGCTGATGACTTGTACACAATGAGGAAGGAACTATGAGACAAGCTTATAAAGAGTAATAAATGATAAAAAGAAAAGACTAGGCTTATACTGAAAGAGGAAATATGATTTATAAAAAAAGAATTGCACTGGGAAGCTAGATGGTACAGTAGACACAGCGCTGGGCTAAGAATTAGGAAAACCTGAGTTCTTATCTGACCTCTGAGTTTTACTAGCTACATAACCTAGATAAGTCACTTAGTGCTGTTTTCCTTAATTGTCTGATCAGTTAAATGACCTACAGGAGGAAATAGAAAATGACTACAGAATTTTTGCCAAAAAAAAAAATCAAAGGGGGTGATGAAGATTTGGGCAGAACTGAAATGACTGAGAAAATAACTCTCTGAGAGGGACAGGGAAGGGACACAATAGGAAAGAGAGAACGTGTAGAAACAAAAGGATATCAATACAATTTATTTTTTTAAAGTAAATGATAGAAATGTGCCGAGGAACACTTTCTATTAGCACCAAATAACAAGATGAGAAAACTCCAGAGAATGTGAACAATTCTGAAATTGTTTCCTCCTACTCTAAATCAAACAGCATTGGTTTATAAATCTTTATCAGTTGTCACAAAACTTTATATCCTTGGAAAACATCCTGAAGCAATTTAACATATTTAAAATCCACTTCTCTAGATGGTGATATGCACAGACATACACATGATGGTGGCCAATTCATGACATGAATTACAGAGCAGGGATCCAACAACTGAAGCCAATTCCCACTGTTTTGACCCCTGAAATCTCCCTGAAGATATTTTCTAAATGACTGAGTAGAAAGTATGAGGCTTGGCTGGTGTGTGAATGGCTGTATGTGGCTGCCTTTGCATTTGCTCTGGGTTCACTTTCTATGTCACCTGGTCCCTTGGCAGCTCCAAATCACAAGGTGATTTTAGGACAAAGGTATCCATGATATAACACATATTTGCTTTACAACTCACAAAATACAGGAAGTTTTGTGGTGAGTAGTCTCAGGATTGTCGAATTTTCTCTTTGGCTCAAACTTTCAATAATATCATTGATCATTATGACATGAGTTCACATTGATGCAGCACCTTAAACAATGTGTGTTTTTTCATATGTGAAAAGAATATTAGAAATCTAGTTGTCTGGGCAGCTAGGTGGCGCAGTGGATAAAGCACCGGCCCTGGAGTCAGGAGGACCTGGGTTCAAATCTGGTCTCAGACACTTAATAATTACTTAGCTGTGTGGCCTTGGGCAAGCCACTTAACCCCATTTGCCTTGGAAAAAATCCTTGGAAAAAAAAGAAATCTAGTTGTCATGATCAGTGTTGGGAGGGAAGTGGGAAAAGTGAGTCATTAATGCATTGTTGGTGGAGTTGCAAACCGATTCAATCATTCTGGATAGCAATTTGGAACATATCAAAGGGCAATAAAACTGTGTATACCCTTTGACCCAGCAATACCAAAGAGATCATAAAAAAGGGGAAAAGATCCACATATACAAAAATAATTCTAACTACTCTTGATATAGTGGCAAAGAATTGGAAACTAAAGGGGATGCCCATCAATTGGGACTGGCTAACAAATCATGATATATAAATGTGGTGGAGCATTATTGTTCTGGAAGAACTCATGAATTGTTGGATTTCAGAAAAGCCTAGAAAGACTCGAATGAATTGATGTTGGGTCAAACCAGGAGAGCATTGTGCACACTAATAGCAACATCGTGTGAAATGTCCTCTTAGCTACTCTCAGCGGTTCAATGACCGAGGACAGTTATAAAAGACTTGTGATGGAAAATGCCATCCATATCCAGACCAAAAAATACAGAATCTGAATACAGACCAAAGCAAACTTTTTCACTTTTTAAAACTTGTTTTTCTTTTTTCCCTTTAATTCAGTTTCTTCTTTCACAACATGACCAATATGGAAATGTGTTAAGAATATTCATGTATAACCTGTATTAGTAATCATTGTCATGGGGAGGGGAATGTAGAAAAATGTTCAACTCAAAATCTTACAAAAAAGTGAATGTTGGAAACTATCTTTGCATGTAATTGGAAAAAAATGAAACAAAATAACATAAAAAAGAAATTTAGTTGTTAGAGCTTGGAAACCACTTGCCAATTTCTTTTTTAAATATAACTATTTTATTTGTTTTCCAATTATATAAAAACTATAATAGTAGTTGAAATAATAGGAGTTGGCATTCCTTTTGAACCCTTGCTCTGTGTTTCATTTCTATTATAAACATGAACCCTGGTAAGAAGGACTGGCCCTGGACAAAATGATGAAGTCATTTGTTTGTGGTGCCTTCTTAACATCCCCCCACCTGTGTACCTGCTTTCCTATGGCCACATATTGCCCAGGGGCTCCCAGGGAGGCCTGCCTCAATAGAGGCAACACCATAACTCTGGAGCATCTCTCCATCCACTCAGATGAAAGATCACTATTTGCATGTTGCAGCAGGTTAGGAATTGTAATTGGTTATTTATGAGTAAGAATGATGTCAACTCATTATCTCCAAAATGTTAATTGTTGTGGGATTTCCCCTCTTGACAACCAGTCTTCATCTCTGATGACTTCTGTACAGTAAATTCCTAGGTTTCCTAATTGTCCCTAGGATCTGTTTTCTTTTTACAGTTCATTTTGTAAAAGTCTGCAAATATGCCAACCAACCTTTCTAGCCTTATTAGGGAAGGGAAAGGGGCAGTGAGGTGGTACAGTGGAAAGAGAGTTAGGTCTGGAGTCAGGGAGACTCATCTTCCTGAGTTGAATTTGACTTCACACAGGGTGACCCTGGGCAAGTCACTTCAGCCTCTCAATCTCAATTTTCTCATCTGTAAAATTAGATGGAAAAGGAAATGACAAAATTCTCTAGAATCTCTGCCAAGGAAACCCCCAAATGGGATCGTGGAAAGTCAGACACAACTGAAAAATAATGGAACTATGGCCAACAAAAGCACCTACTGTAGGCCAGGTTCCTAAAGCTAAGTGCTTTATAAACACTGTCTCATCTGATCCTCATTCCTCTTCCAAAGTGGTCTCTTTGTTTTTTCTCCCACATCAGAGGTATCTCCAGAGTTTCTAACTGATCACTTTTTCACTGTCCGATGTCCCCACAGAGCCCTCAGTGTGCCACCAACTTAGTGGTTATATCTGGGTAAATTGCTTACTCACTTCTCACTTAGAATCCCCTGGCTCCCTTGAACACCAGGTTCACATATCCATCTCCAAAAGAGACCTCTCCTTCCTCACCTGCCAATGTCTCTCCCAGAAACAAAATCCCGGTGTATTTATTTTTATACAAAAATATGTAAATTTACACTCTATTTGAATATATGCGAACTATTTATATTTTCCTTTTATACAGTCTGTCCCCAAAGACAGTAGAGTTTTAAGTTTCAATAAGCTTAATGTGCTTTTAATAAAATGACATTTGGGAGCCCCTATCTCCATGGCGTTCCCTGATAAAATATGAGCTTCTTAAGGTACAAATGATTGGACTTCTATGTTAGTAGGCCTACAGCCTCACATGCACATTTTCCAAAGTCCTCCCTCTCCCTCCCCCTCTCCCTCCCCCTCTCTCTCCCCTTCCTCTCCCTTTCTTCCTCTTTCCCTATCTTTCCCTCTCTCCCTGTCTGGCTCTCTGTCTCTGTTCCCCCCATATATATAGATAGATAGATATATATATATATATATATATAGATACATATATAATTAATATAATATATATAATATAATATATATTATATATATATATATATATAAACCATACACGTTTATATCTATGTATGTGTGTATTTACATTTCCTGTGCCTATTTATTTATTAATCATCTCTCCCATTAGTCTGTAAGCTCCTGCAGCATAAGGCCTATTGGTCTTTCTTTGTGGCCCTATTGGCCGTAGAATAAGCTCTAATACATTCTTATTGATTGATTGATGCTTCATCATCCTTGGAAATATCCTAATTCCCTATTAGCATCTTAGTGCCTTTGAGCTCTTCTTCCTCAGCTCTGTTCCAATGGGATGGGCTTTGGTGGGGTTAAGGGTCTGATGGAGTAGGTCACAGAAAAGGGGGCCCACAGTAAGTCACCTGGTCCAATCTAGGCCATCCCAATCAGTATTTTTGAATTGGATGCTTTTTTGCCTTCAGGAATTGATTTGGAGCAGGCTCTGAAAATGGAAGCAAAATGGATTTGATTAGCCTGGGAGGTATGGGAAGAATTTGAGGCAACATGCGTTTTCATTTGCCTTCTGAGACATGTGAGAGGTACAAAGGACGAGTGGTCAATGAGTCCAGAAACAATTAGCTAATTACACTGTGTATCTGTGTTGCATTTTCAATTTCTAGAAATTGTTTTAGAAAGATTGACGTGTTTGCCCTGACTGTCCATATGCTTCCAAAGCCTTCTTACATCTGTCTCCCTCTTTCAAACAAAATTGTCTCTGTTTATTCAGCAAGGTTCAGCCAGCCCCATATCTAATTATTCCCTGCTTCATGATCTCAAGACATATGGCTGGGGGGGAAGGTGGACTTGGCATCCCCCAGGTCCTTCTTAGAATATATCGAAAACATGGTGCATGCCAAGGGGGGGGGCAGGTCTGAGGGAAGCTGACCTTCAGGCAGCTGGCTGGAGAGGTATTGAAGAACCAGCCACTTTGAGATGGAGTGTGGTGGGGAGAGAGAAAAACACCAAAGGCAACTTGATAAAGATTTGCCTGAGGATGGTTCTTTCTATCTTCTGTGACTGTGATGTTTTCCTTTTGGATTATCTTCCCCCATCTTCATATTTACAAGTTATGCCCTTAGATGGCTAGCTATGGCATTGGGAAGGTCTGGGTTTGAGTTTCACCTCTGACATATCCTGGCTACAGAAGTCTGGGCAAGTCACTTCACCTGTTTGCCTCAGTTTCCTCCTTTATAAAATAGAGATAATGACAGTGATGACAGTGCTTATATCCCAAAGTTGCAGAGAGCCAATGAGAAAACATGTAAAGCTCTTTGCAAACCTTAAAATGCAGCATGTTCATTATTTTCCTTCTCGTTTTTCCTGTTGTTACTATTATGCTCTTCTCTCCCTTCTCCTCCCTTTCTATAACTGGGCAAGGGTAGACCTATTTGCTTGTTGGAAACCAGAAGTTCCACCTGATGGAGCCCTAGATAGAAAATGGCCTAGAAGGAAGAGAGAAGCTATTTCTAGATCCTATAAAGAACTCTTCTAGGTCCTTGGAGGTTCCCCCTAGACTGTGCCCCATCTGCACTATAAATGACCTGGTCAGACTGCCTAGGGTACTACAAGACTCCCCCCCCACACACTTGTGGATGTGGTGTTTGTTTCTTATCACTCCTTTTTGCAAACAATCTCATTTGTCCCATGTTGATTTGTTATGGGTCTCCGTAGGGCTTTTGCTCTTATTCTTTAAAAGGATGTGTGTTCTAGAGCAAAGAAAGGACTTAGAACTGGTAGGGTCAGTGAGGGAACCGTCCCTCAAAGAACCAGTCTTAGAACTGATAATAAACATGACCAAGTATTAGTTATAAAGGTTTTATTGTTTCTGTTGTTATGATCATTCCTGTCAGGCAAGTGAATCTGGCAAGTATCTTGCAAAGTGTGTTTTTCCCATTTCAAACAATAAATCTTCTTATGTAACAAACACACATTTAAATGTTAGACTTGGAACAGTTCCTGAGATAACAGTCCCTAAGAAATGACTAAGAAAACATCCCAGCATGAATATGAAGACATATACCAATCCTGCAGATGAACATTTGAGCAGTCCTTTCCTCTCTTCAAAGTTGTTTTGAAAATGAGCAGATTTTACAGATGTGGACATTGAGTCAGGGAGTAGTTGAATCAGTCAACTATGATACTTTGACATCATCAGCCCCAGACATTAGGAAAATTTCTTTGGCAACTGAATGGAGTGAAGTAGGAAAGATTTGAGCCAAGGAGGCCAAACAGAAAAATAAGAGGAGAAATAGGAGAGACCAATGTCACAAAAATCCAGAGAGGAAAGCATGTCCAGGAAGAGAAGGTTAACATTTCAAATACAGCAGAGAGACTAAGAAAGCTGAGGATAGAGAAAAGATCATTAGATTTGACCAACAAGAGATGATAACTGGAGAAAGAACAGTTGGACAGTGAGGAAATGACAGAGTTTTGGAATAGAGGCATTTCAAGCACAAAAACAAGGAAGATGATTTGTGTTTGTTCACTGACAGCAGAATATTCTTCAGAATCCCTTAAGTAGATCTTTCTTTTTAGGTTTTTGCAAGGCAAATTGGGTTAAGTGACTTGCCCAAGGCCATACAGCTAGGTCATTATTAAGTGTCTGAGGCTGGATTTGAACTCAGGTCCTACTGACTCCAGGGCTGGTGCTCTATTCATTGTGCCACCTAGCTGCCTGAAATAGAACTTTTAAACACATGCATACTGTGGATGTTGAAACCTGGTCCTTCAATGACTGGGCTCCAAACCAATGTAGAAACATGTTGAAGGAGGAATTGAGAGATGCAGGGAAATGAGACACAGGAACACATTTTTACCAAGTTTGCAATTCTAGTTAGAAGATTGGGGTTAAGTTGCAAGAGTTGTTGAGGTGATGTTCAAAAGGAGGCTTTGGAAAATGCTGGATTTGGTCCATGGTACAACACAGAGTCCATGAAATGTGACCTCATAAATGGGGATATGCCTTCCAATATTAGAGAAGAATCCAGCCAAGCCTGGCCCTTCTGTTCCCCATCCATCATGTATTCCCACAAGGGTTCTCTGGGAAGTTTTGCCCAAAGCACTGGAGCCCTTGGAATCCTAAGTTCTCAGACCTAGAGCTTTTGGGACCTCAGCCCCTTCGGTCCAAGCACCTCATTGTTACAATGAGGAAACAACATTCCTCCATATATCACTCTAGGTGCCACAGTTTGTTACCAGTCTTTGCCAGAGAGAAATAAACTTAGAGATCCTCCAGTATTGAAAGGGTGGATTTGTGAGATACGTGAGCGTGAATCTTACCTCATACCTTTAGGGTCTTTGTGAGTATGGGCAAATCTCTTAGTACCTCTGAACCTCAGTTTCTTTATATGTAAAATGGGTCTAGTCAAACTTGCACGAATCTCACATGCAAGTCCTCTCATGAGGGGAGAAATACTTTGTAATCCCTGAGTGAGTTCTCTGGATGTCAACTCTTCTACTTGGAGAGACTTGGGTGGCAACTCTCCCTCCTTCCACTGGTCTTTGTGCTTTTGGACATGCCACTGAAGCACTTGGATAAAAGTTGCTCTTGGCATGAATGGTCTATTTTGTCCTTTGCAGTTCTGGTCCTGCTTTTTGAGAAGCTGGAAGAGCAGGACACTGTTTGGCCTTAGCTCCCCCTTAGTCCTCGTTCCCACCTCTGGAAGAAGTACCAGGCACTCAGATTTAGGGTGAAATCAATGTCATTTCAGACATGAGTGACGTAAGTCACCAAGTATTTGTTTAACCAGGGCAGGCAATGACAAAGTTAATTATTCAATTAATACTTTACTAGGTTATTGGGTTATGACCCATTTTTAAAAATTACCTTTTTTTGGCTCTTCTCCATCCTACATTTGGTTTTACACACACACACACATTTACTGAATCTCAAGGTCAGTAGCAAAGGTCATCTTTCCATAACAGCCCCCATTAGTACCTGCTCCTTTTGGTGCAGACCCCTCTCAGTGTGAGAAGGCCTCCAGAAAGATTTCAACTTGATAAGAGTCATTCCATCTTGCCAAGGATTTGGGGGGAACTCTTTCTCTATGAACATTGAAATTTGATGGTGAGGGGCAGCTAGGTGGCATAGTAGATAGAGCGCCGGCCCTGGAGTCAGGTGGACCTGAGTTCAAATCTGAACTCAGACACTTAATAATTACATAGCTGCGTGACCTTGGGCAAGTCACTTAATCCCATTGCCTTGCAAAAAAACAAAAACCAAAATGAAATTTGATGGTGAGCTGCTTGCTAGAATCTACACAGCTTGTTCATTTTATTAGAGACTCAAGGTTATCAGGAGCTCCCTCCCTGTGAAAACCCAGAACTCACATCCAGTTGTTTCCTTGTGCTTATTCAGGACCTTGGAGGTCAGAGCTATTCTTCTCAGAAGGATGTAGTAAACAAGGGCAATTCTAACAGTTCCCAGTTGGGATGTTCCAAATCACCTCGAGTCTCCATTTTATCTTCTCAGCTCAAACCCCCTTTGGCATCCACTGGGATTTTACTTTGACCCCGAAGAGAGTCTAGGAGACCTAGCCATATGCAGCTAGAAGGAGAAATAAAAGCTCACCTTTAAATTTCTTTTTTAAAAAAAGGTAAATAATGAGAAACTGGGATGAGTCCCAACATTTTAGAAAGTGTTTTACTTGCATTTGGGAAAGACCTGAGCTCAGATCTTGCCTTTGATAGTGATTTATGGAATTCTGGGCAAATCAATGAGGCTGGACCTTCTGGCATCATCTGTCAAGTGACGGCTTTGTTGCATAGCTCCCAGGGTGATTGCAAAAATCAAAGGAGACTAGGCTTAAAGTCCTCTATAGACAGAAAGTTACTCCCATCAAGGAATGCCTACTCTGTGCCAGGTGCTCTACTAAGTGACAAGGATACAAAGAAAGGAAAAGCCATCTCTGCCAAAGAAGAGCTCCATTCTAGGGGACAGACAAGATGCCAATAACTGAGGAAACCCACAGCAAACATGGAACTGAGCGAAAGTCACCTCCTAGGGAACAAACCCATCCGCCTCTGAGGGAATTGAGAAAGGTCACCTACCTGCCCAAGAGAAGATCTGAACTAGGCATAAAGGAAGCCAGGGAATCAGAGGCAGAGCTGAGGAGGAAGGAAGGTCAGCTAATAAAAAGGCATGCTGGTGGGAGATGGAGGGGATGGCAAAGAGGCCAGGGCAACTGAGTCTTCAAGTGTAGAAAAAGAGGAGAAAAGTGGAAATGGACCCTCTTGGGTAGAGTTAGAAGTACCAAGATGACAATTTGGTTTTTACTTCTCAAGGTAATCAGGAGACCCTGGACTTTATTGCAACTGGATGGAACCATGAAAGGAACTCAGGAAACCTGGTTTCCAGTTTTGACTTCTTGGAGGAATGGATGACCTTGAACAAGTCATTTAATCCTTGAGTGTGTTCTTCAACTAAGCTAGAATTCCCCCCTCCCTTCCTTTCTCTTCCCCATCCCTTCATTTTCCTCTTGCCTTCTCTTCCCCTTCTCTTTCCTCTGCCCCTTTCTTTTCCTTCCTTTGTCTGACTGTGAAGATAATGATATTTAATGGGAAAACAATGAGCTCTTTGGAGAAAGGCCAAGGAATTATCATTTGTAACAACAATCAGTGATGTCTCAGTTAAGGATTAAAAGAAATAAAGCAACTAGAATTTCATTAACTCCTTTCCCTTAAATGGTGTACCCATCTACACACACACACACACACACACACACACACACACACACACACGCACACACGCACACACGCACACACGCACACAAAGACAAAAAATCAACCTCTTTGCTGTTGATCCTTGACATCCATGTCATCCCTTTCAATGCCCCAAAGACATGCTTCCTATAGGTATCAGAGGAGACAGGGAAAGTGCAAAGCATAAACAGTAGATGCCAAATATATCTGGATGTTTGCATTGGCCTCATTTCTAGTAATAATCGTTGGCAAGTGGGTAGATGTGACAACTTCTCCAGGGCTCCCATAAACCACACATTGATACCATTTACAGAGCATCCACATGTACCTCTGCATCAAATCTCTCCATCACAGTGTGCCAAACCAAGGTCTTGATTTTGCAGGACCAACAGCAGCTTAATTTTGGAAAATCAAATAACCTGTGATTTCAAGATCATCTTACTTCATCCAGAGGTTCAAGTATTTGTAGAGGATATTGTTAGATGAGGTCCACACTCTAACTGTTGTACCCTCTCCTGCTGGAGGACCAGGGTTTATCACCTCCCCATTACCTCTCACCTTTGAACCCAAGGTCATGTTACTTCTAGTATCTATGTACAAGTTATCAGTCCTTTTAGGAAAGGGCATAAAGATCTGTTGAAGTTACAACTTCATCCATAAACACATTCTCTGTCCAAATATTTATTTGTCTGAGAAAGGTTCTAGGTGCTGGGACAGTAATTTGGATCAAAGAGAAGGCAGACCCTCCCGAGCTTCAATTACACAGCCACTGAGATTGTGAAGAATAGATCTTTCCTTCCCTCTCCCAGAAGACCCAGAAAGAACAACGGCACTTAATTTAGGGAAAATCCTCAGGGCCATTCCAGTCATTGCCAAGGCCAAACAGAAGAGCATTTCTTTCCATCTAGACTGTAATATTATTTGCCTTTGAATATTTCATTATATCTGACTTCATTCAAACTTTGGATATAACTTGCTAAAAAGTTTAAACAATTGTAGCCTAACCTGTGCTGCTCACTTTAGCTTTTCTTCAAAGACATCTTAGTCATCCTCTATAGCCCCAGGCCTTCAAGCTATTACCACCAATTTTCTTTCCCCCTCTTTCCTTCTCTCCTCCCCTACTTTCTCCCTTCTTCCCTCCCTTCCCTCTCTAGGTCTTCATGACACCGCTCTCCTTTTTTGGGCAAGGCAATGGGGTTAAGTGTCTTGCCCAAAGTCAAGAAAATTATTGTGTCTGAGGTCAAATTTAAACTCAGGTCCTTCTGACTTCAGGGCCGGTGTTCCATTCATTGCACCATCTGGCTGCCCAACTGTTCTCTTTTTCTTCCTAACTCAGTAACTCATTTTTACTTCTACTCCATGCCCACTAACTGAAGATAGTCCCCCCCCACCAAAGATATCTCTGTAGCCTTTTCTCTTCATTCTACATTTTTTCTTTTGGTGATTCTGTCAGTTGCCAGGTGAGTTCAGTTATCATCCTTATGAAAATGATTCCTAGATCTGACATCTGGCTCATTTCTCTCCTGGACTATAGTTGTATGTCACCAACTTGTTTTTGAACATGTCAAAACGAATGTTCCAAACTCAACATGTCCAATCAGAATTCAGTACCCTTTACCCACATAAAACTTTTACCATTACCCTCTCAATCTGGCAACCCTGCTGTCATTCATGGCTTCTCATTCCAACTCATCCCTCATGATCAAGCATTTTCCTAATTTCATTGTTTCTATGTACACCTAGTCTGTATATTCGCTTCTACATCCTCACTCAGCATAACCTTAGCTCAAACCCTAAGCATATCTCCCTTTCACTACTGAAATACAATTCCAATTAGTCTCCATCTAGGGTCCCCCTCCATCCCAAGCCCATCATCCCTTCAGCTACCCAAATGATATTCCCCAAGCCCAGATTTGATATTCCTCCCCTACCCAGTGAGCTCTAAGGACTCCCCATTCTTCTGGGATCCATCTTGAATCTCCTTGGACATTCCAAGCTCCTCAACATCTTACCCTTTCCTTCCTTTCCAGTTTTCTTACACTCTCTTGCCCATTAGACTACAATCCATTCACACTGGCCTTCTTGAAGTCCTCAATTACAACACTTTATTTCCCACCTCTGAGTCTTGGCACTAGCTATGACTCCCAAACCCACCTGAAATGTCCTTGCTCCTTGCCTCTGCCTCCTAGTTTCCCTTACAATTTACAGTTCAACTCTCCCCCTCTTTGGGAGTCATGTTCCAGCTTCCCAAGTTACAAGTATTGCCCCCCATTTTCTTCTTTCAGTTCAGTAACTATCTTGTTCCTCAAGGGCAGAGACTTACTTTTTATTTTTATTTTTATTTTCAGTAAACACAATGAATTCATACTGACCATGAGTGTAGTGTTTGACCCTATTCAGGTCACAGTATTATATTAATTTGCCTTTATATGTGTGTATGAATGCATGTATATATGTGTGTCTGTGTGTGTGTATATATATATATATATATATTCCTGCTTTAAATGAGTCATCCTTCACTGAAATCTTTTGAGTTTGTTTTTACCAGAATTTAAGTTCCAATAGCATACATTGGGCCAATTTTTCCCACAATGCAGACATGAGATTCTCCTTTTTTCCTGAACTCCTCCCCACAACTAAGGCTCTTTATATGATGCCTAGTTTCCCCCCAACCCTAAGATGGAGTGGGAAGCTCTGGAGTCCCACAGTTTCCTCTCATTTCTCTCAGTGAACAGACCCTTTTTAAATCTGAGAATCAAGCCTAGAATAAATCTCTTGCTTCTTCTTCTTCTAGATTTCAAAGAATTCAATTGTCATTTAGGCAAGTCAGTCATTTGTCATCTCTTCAGTCTTTAGTAGAGAGTTGCCACAGACATCCAGATAACTGAGATTCCCCCTTCATTAATCATGCCTTTTAGTCAGGGTATATTTTATTCTTGAACTTCTTGTCCATTTCTTTCTTCTTTTCCAGTGGTTTATAGAATGTTCTAATGATGCTACTGCTTCCAATTTTGCTTTCTGTTGATCATCTTCCAAATGCTCCTCATCTTGGTTTCCTTCTCTAATACCTAGACTTCTTATTTTAATATATATATATATATATATATATATATATTCACAAGAAACAATGCTATTCTGCTTGCTCCTTCTAAAAATAATAAACTTGGGGCAGCTAGGTGGTGCAATGGATAGAGCACTGGTCCTGGAGTCAGGAGAACCTGAGTTCAAATCCAGCCTCAGACACTTAATGATTACCTAGCTGTGTGACCTTGGGGAAGTCACTTAGCCCCATTGCCTTGCAAAAAAACTTACAAAAATAATAATCTTTCATGGTAATTTTCTTGCCATGATTCCCAAACTTCAAAATATATTCCTAAATGAGATTTGACACTTTGTAATAAGATTCCTCATTCACCTTCATTTTAAGAACAAAGAGGGCTGCATAAGTATGAATTATTATTTGTTCCTTAAACATTTATACAAGACTTTATTGCTTTTCCTTAGATAAAATCTCCAAGACTTCATGCTCTCTAACAATGTTTTCTAGTTCTTTTGACTGATATCTCAGAATTCCAGAATTATGAAATTGGATGGAGAGAATTTTTGTTCAGACATTAATGCCTGAATTTACTTCTTTGTAATTTTTTTAATTGTTCATTTCTCTAAAATCTATCACCAGAAAGGGGATACTGTTTAGTAGCATTGTCAGATTCAGGAACCTTCTGTCATGTCATGAATATATGTCCCAGGAAAACAGTTCACCCTCTTCCTGTTGATTTCAACTTGATAAAGAATAGTATTGGTTGCTCTATAGCAGAGACACATAATTATCACTGTTCATCTCTTCCTCTTTTGACCGATGCTGGATACCTTCCTTGCTGTTACCTTAAGCATCTCATATTAAAATGTAAGCTCTTTATGAGAAGGGGATTTGAGTAAAGGGGGAGGACTTTATAACTCCAGTGCCTAGCACATTGCCTATTAAGTACTAGTAATACTAATAAAAGTTTGTCTGTTGATTAATAATCATTACTTGGAAAACTGTTTCCTTGGTTTTTCAAATTTTTTTTCAACTAATAAATATATTTTCTCCTTCTCAAAATACTTCTGTCCAACAAAAAGAGAAAAATAGAGCCCTTAAACCAAGTATTCTTAGTTAAGGAAAACAAAAGTTTTCTTTGACTGTCTTAAATTGTATGGTTCATTCTGGATCATGAGATCAGTCCTCTGGAATCAAGATAGATCATTTCTTTGATCAGTGGTTTGAAGTCCTTTGTAGCTGTTATTACTATGTTATTATTGTATAAATTGTCCTCCTTGTCTAGCTTATGTTTTGTACATCAGCTCATATACATTTTCCTGGGATTTTCTGAAATCATCTCTTTCAAAAATTTCTTATAACATAATGATTTTTCTTTTACATGTATATATCATTCCTAAATTGAAGGACACCATTTTAGTTTCCATTTTTTTGCTATTAAAATGACTTCCTCCTCAGAAAATTTTCCTATTTGGGAAAAAAACAGAGGATCTTTGATGTCCCCACAACAAGGTGCTCTGTTTCAGCCACTCTTACCCTCTGATCTTAGGACCCAGGTTAGAAAGGGTCCTCTCTTGCAAGAGAATTCAAATGATTTTTCCTTTGTTTCTTTTCATTTCAGTTCTTTCCCAGACTTGGTTATATTTACTGGGACCACGTGTTGAGGACTTCCTCTGTTTGTTTTTTCATTTACTCAAGGAGAAAAATAAAGATCTTTGTTCACTTCTTACTTATCCTTATATTTTGCTGTATGGAAGAATTTTAGTTGTTGAAGATGACGGTGGGAGGGGGAAGTAGAGAGGAAAGAATGTTACTTGGAAAAGATCCATGAGTCATAGAAAAGCAATATGGTATCGGCAAGGACACAATGAGATACCTTCACAACAGGAATGAAACAGAGGAGCAGAGGCTTATAGGTTATAAGAAAATAATTACAGAAGTCAGGTAATGTGAGATATTTGGTACTTTTAAAAAACTCAGATATTTTCTTAGAAAATGCCTCTATTCTGTTCTGTTCTGCTGTATGCTATGTTACATTATAGTAATTATATTTTTATTTGAACCTCACAAAAAATCAATCAAGTATATATTTAAACCAGATAACAATCCTTTGAACTGTAGGTGATGGAACAAGTTCAAAGAGGTTGAGTCTCCCAGCTAAGAATGTCTGAGGTTTGATTTCCAGCTCTGCCTTCTTGCCAGAAACAAGCACCAATATCCTCTCTAGTACAGAAAACTTGCTCTGTTCTGCTCCAATCTAGTGCAGTTCAGAAGTTGACAAGGCCATTCAGTTACAGATCCTTCCCCCTGCTTTTTCGTTGGTACGTTTTGTTCTGTAAATGATACATTCTTGCGACTTGGACTAATGGACTATTTAAAGCTTTGAGTCCGCTTTTAGGAAAGTGTTTTGCCTCTTCGATTGAACTTATACATCTTATATTTTTAAAAGAATCATTTTCACACTCTAATATTTTCTCTGTTACCATAATTAGCAGGAGACCAGCTAATGACTCATCCAGTTAGTGGTCTGGCATCCCAACTAGCCTCAGCACTGAGCCAAGCATTACTGTGTCCATTTTAGATTTGGCAAATAAAGGGGTAAATAAAGAGTGGGCTTGTTCTTGTACCTGGAACTGCTAACGCTTTTCTTGTGGTAGCAAAGAACCAGAAATAACGTAGGTACTCATCCACTGAGGAAGGTCTAAAAGGATGGATATATAAATAGGTAGAAGGTTATGGAATATTACTGTTCTATGGGAAAGGATGACTATGAAAAATACAGAGAAGCATGGAAAGGTGCATCTGGATTGATGCTAAGTTGAAGTCAATGGGTACAAACGCACAAAATATGCACAAACTACCACAGTGTAAATAAGAGCAAACCAATGACACAGAGCTCAGGGTGATTATAATGACCACTCTTTATTATAATGATGAATCCAGGACTAGGATACATGAGGAAAATGAATTGACCTTCTCTGTTGCAAAGGTCAACAATTATGGGTATGGAGCATCAGCCACACAACCATTTTGCCGAACTGTTTCCCCCTCTCTTCAAATGAATGAATTAAAAGCACGTGAATAAATAAATAAATAAATGAATAAATAAATGAGTTAATAAATAAATAAATAAATGTATGGTTGGATGAATGAATAAATGAATGAATCTTTGTTTCCAAAGTTGGCTTTGCTGAGTAATGAAGAGCATGTTGGAAATAAATATCATGAGATGAATGCTTTAAAAAAATCAACTATTAATTTGTACCTCTCATTTCCTAGAAAAATTGTGAGTACAAAATACATAGTTTCTCACATTGCAAGATCCCTGACTTTATGTCTGTGGGCACATTTTCCCTCTACAAATAGCATTTCTTATCCCATCATATTTCTTGGTGGCCAACCTTCTTGACATGAGCTTCTCTGAACTTTGCTGGGATGATTTCTGGATGAAAGCCATATTTGGTCACTGGGTCTTTCCAAGAGAGCCCAAAGCAGTATATATTATCTCCTGTGATCCTCTTAAAAACCCTGGGAAGCAAGTATTATTAGTATCCCCATTTAATTTATGAGGAAACTAAGACTAGAGAGGAGAAGTAATTTGTCCAAAATCACATAGTTATCATGTCTCTGCAGCAAAATTTGAACTTGGGTCTCTTCCTAACACTCAGTTGAGTGCTCAATTTTTTGTGCCCATTAGTTGCCTCTAAAGAAAAATGAAAGAAAAGTCAAAAATAAAAAGAAGAATGCTACACGTCTTAAAATCACTTTTGAGGCTGAGCTCCTATATTGTCTTCTACAGGAAGCCTTCTCCCAGCTTTTTCCTCCAAATTATTTTATCATTACTTTGTGTGTATTTTGTGTATTTCCATTATGTGATGGTGTCATTCTTCACTAGACTGTAAGGTCCTCGAGGACACAGTTCTCCATGTTTGGCTTTCTATGCTCACCATCAAATAGCACTTAGTAAATGCTCATTGATTCATGAAAAATGGAGGTTTAGAGATCCTTAGGAACTTGATTCTGGTGCCAAGCCTTGTAAGAATGTGAACCTCATGGTTGTGCCCTACTTAATGTATATTTTAAATCTGAGGACATGGGCAATGCCAGTTTCATAGAACAGAGTTCTTCTTTCTCCAAGAACAGAGCTCTTTCCATTACACCATGATGTCTCTTATGGGAATTCATGTCATTAAGTCATAAGATTCTAAGAAGTAGACAGACATTCCCTGAGATATCAGCTTACTTTTTGAGTATACAGTCAAAAAAATCAATAGAAAACAGTTTAATAAATGAGATTATGAAGTAACAAGCAAATTCACAAGATGTTATCTCATACTTGGATTATGGCTCAGAATCCTAGAAATAAAGATAACATCTGGCACTCAATATTCCTTGGAATATTTTTTTCCTAAGTTGACATCACATCTCCTCATCTATGTTTGCCAAATAAGTGCATTCATTTCTAAATTTGTTTCCAATGTAAGAAAGTTACATATTGATTCATGTCACTGGCATCAATGGACAGAAGCTGGCCTTATTTTTCCAAGGAAGTAATATTTATCTCTGTGACCCAAGAAGCCTTATTTCTTCATAGTCTTCTGCATAATTATGTTCAGTTCTGGAAAACACATTTTAGGAAAGACACTTATCAGGTAGTGTACACAGGGTGGAAGGCCCAGAGACATGAAGAGTCTTGTGTTTATACCACATGAAGTATGCTAGAAAGATCTGGAGGAGAGATGTCAGAAGGACATTATAGTTGTTTCCAAATATCTAAGTGACTATTTTGCTCTTTGGGCCTCAAAATGTAGAACCGAGAGCAATGACTAGATTCAAAAGAGAGAATTTTTTTGACTTTGGGAAAAACTTCCTAACAATAAGAACTATCCCCAAGTCCACTGGACTGCCTTGAGGAGCGGTAGGATGTCCTTAATCAGACCTTTTTTAGCAGTTTCTAGATGGGCACTTGCCAGATATGTTGCAGAGGGGATTGTCTTCCATGGATCTGAGATCCCTTCCAAGTCAGCAATTCTGGGATTCATCAATTCCTCAGAAAGTAGAGTTGGAAAAAACTTTAGACATCACCTAGTCCAGGGCTTCTTCACCTGGGTACTCTGAGCTCAAGTCTTCCTAACTCAAAATCCAAGACTCTATCCATTGTGCTACCTTGGTGTCTCTAAAGTCTCTTCTAACTCTGCCTCTGGTCCTAATTATCATGTCTATTCAGATGACTACTAAATCTACACATCTAGTACTAGTCTCACTCCTGAATTTCAATCCCTGTCAGTATCTCAAACTCAACATATCCAAAACAGAATTCATAATCACAACCCACTCAAGTCCAATCACCCTCCAAAATTTCTGATTTCTGTAAAATCTTCCAGTTAGCCAAGTTAATGCTTCAGAGTCATCTTTGAGTCTTTATTGTCCTACAGTGACTATATCCAATTATTGGTCCAGTCTGTCAATTCTTGGTCTATCAATCAATGCGTATTTTCAAAATGCTTTGTGTAAAGCACTAAGAACACAAAGAAAAGGGGGAAAAACATTGCCTGCCCTCAAGGACCGAACATTCTAATGGGGAAGACAACATGAAAATAACTAGATCCATACAGTAAATGTGGAAATGAAAGCCAAGTGTAAATGGAAGTCAAAACACTTGCAGATGGGAAGATCAGAAATGACGACTTTTTATCCTCTTGCAGAGCAGTTCCTTGGTTCAGTCTTTATCATCTCTCATTTGCTGCAATGGTTTCTTTTTTGGTTTTGCTCCATCTATAAAACTCTTAAACTGATCACCATTGGGAGCCAAGATGGAGACAAAGGATCACATCTTAGATGCTCTCTCATAAAACTCATAAGCTAAGGACTCTAAACTTTTGAGAGACAGAACCCACAGAGGGACCCAATGAGGTAGTTCTCCTACTCAAGGTAACATGGAAAAGAGCAGAAAGGCTCTGCTCCCCAGGGTCGGAGGGGCAGCCTGCTAGAGGGGCTGCCCATCAGAGCAAAAGAACTTCAGCCTCCCGGAGGCAGCCCCAGGATGCTGGGAGCCATGGCTCACAGCAGCGGGGGAGTCTCCTAAGCTACACCCCGGGGAGCACTGGGCACAAAGTGGGGGAACAGCTGGGGGACCTCTGCCAGAGTGAGCACATGAAGCCTAGCCCTCAGGGCACACAGCAAACAACGTGGTCTTTAGGCAGCCCAGATCCAGGAACTGAAGCAAGCCGAGCTGGTAAGCAGGAGCCCCCAGGGCATGAGCCCATTGAGCTGAGGGAGGGGAGTGAAGAGAGACTGCAGAGCTCTGTCCTTTGCTTCTGGAACAGGACTCTGGGGCTCTGACCACATTCAGATCCAAATCGCAGTCTAGGCTCCCCCACAGAACAGCAGGGCCCCCCCAGCCCCGTGGCAGAGGGGGGCACTTATGGTCATTCACAGACCAGGAGAGAGGACAGAGCCTCTGAGATCCTTGTGGGAGTGTCCCAAAAGCTCGGGAAGCACCCCAAAACCAGTCTAAGGCTGGGAAAATGAGCAAGCAGAGGAAATAGAGGAACACCATTGAGAAATATTTCGCATATGAACCCAAGAAGGATCAAAACACTCAATCTGAAGATGAGGAAGCACAAGCTCCTGCATCTAAAGACTCCAAGAAAAACAGAAATTGGGGGGCTTGGGCGCGGGCCAGCTCTTCCAGGAGGCCACCTCTGGAGGGAGCCGCAGCCTCTCCAAGGAGGCCCAGCCCCGCCGCCATAGCTCCCCACCGCGCTCGCCCCAAGCCTCTGCCCCACCGGCCGGCCATGGCCGACACGGAGGACGGAGATGACCCGGGCGCGCCGGCCGCACACTCGGGCGGCTCGGGCCCCAAGGCCGCCGGTGACAAGATATTCTCCCTCAAGAAATGGAACACCGTGGCCATGTGGAGTTGGGATGTGGAGCACGACACGTGCACCATCTGCCAGGTCCAGGTGATGGATGCCTGCCTAAGATGTCAAGCTGAAAACAAACAAGAAGATTGTGTTGTGGTCTGGGGAGAATGTAACCGTTCCTTCCATAATTGCTGCATGTCCCTGTGGGTGAAACAGAACAATCGTTGCCCTTTGTGCCAGCAGGACTGGGTGGTCCAGAGAATAGGCAAATGAAAACCCAAGGCATCGTTGAATGCCCAGGTCTGAGACCCTGGGTGTGTCACATTAATGCCAAAGATGGCATCATTTCACTGGTCTCTCCTTGGTAAAAAGAATGAGTTGGATATTCACTGAAGCTAGGCTGTGGCATTTGGTCCTCTTTTTAGAGCTTCTCCACAAGTAAGAACAGGCTGTTACAGATGACATTCTTTTCTCTTTCTTTGGTGTGAATTATAGATACTGCTTAGAAATGCCATATCAGAGAAACAAGCTTCAATATAAATGACTTTCCTAAAGTCTAGAATAAAGGAAAGTAACTTCCATTCAGATGAGAGAGTTTTGCATGTTTATATTTGATCATTAAAATTTACTGACATGAATAAAAGCATCCAAATCTAATCCATGTAAAGATATGGTTTGGTTCTAATGAGTATTTTTTCCCTGAAAAAATAAATAATAAATGCAACATTCATTTAACTAGGCATGGTATGGGGGCTCAGGGCCTCTTGACCCCAGAGCCAGGGATCTGTCTGTTGCACCACTCAGCGACCCTACAGCAGAGTCAGAGAGAAAATATAGTACATGGTAGTGGAGAAATATGAAAGGAGGGAGTTGTGATCATCAATGGCAACGGTGGAAAAATATGGAAGTAACTTTAGCGATGGACTTATCATAAACAATGTGATCCACCTGCAACAGAGTTGTTGGTGTTAAACAAAAACTCAAGAACATTTTTTGTTGTCATTATTTGGGGGGGGGGTGTGCAGGGCAGGTGCGACTGGGTGGCCTGCCTGGGGCCGCATAGCAGGGTGATCCTTGGATGTCTGAGGTCAGATTTGGACCTGGGTGCTCCTGGCTCAGGGGCCAATGCTCTGTCCGCCACCCAGCCACCCCTACTATTATTACTATTTTATTTTGGGTCTTTTTTTTCTTTTTTCTTTTTCGTTTTTGAAGGGCAGTGGGGTTTGGGTGGCTTGCATGTCACATGGCTGGATGATAGTTGGGTGTACAGGGCTGGATGTGGGCTCCAGTGCTCATGGCTCCAGCGCTGGTGCTCCATCCATTGCGCCACCTGGCCATACCCACAATTATTAGTATTTTTTTATTTTAATTTTTTTCTCTCCCCTTTACTTTATTGTTCAAGCAAGTCTATATGGGGAGGAGGGGGTATTTTGTTTACTCTTAAACAAGAATATCTTATTAATGTAAAAAGCATTATTTGTAGAAAATGAGAATAAATATTAAATAAATTAAAAAAGATTAAAAAAATTAAAAAGATTAAAAAGATTAAAAAGATTAAAAAAGATTTAAAAGATTTAAAAGATTTAAAAAAGATTAAAAAAGATTAAAAAGATTAAAAAAATTAAAAACAAACATGCAAATGGATGAAAGTTGAAAAACTTTCATAACATGTAATTGGAAAAATAAAATAAAATATCAATTAAAAAAACTGATCACCATCACCATAAAACATAGGTCTGATGGCATTCCTGCTCTACCCAGGAAGTTTTAGGGACTTTTATGGCTAATAGAATTAAATATAAACTTTTCTGGCTGACATTATCTGGCTCCAACAAATTTTTCTTGACTGATTATGCTTTGCTATTTCTTATGCATCCTACAGCTTTTGCATCCCAATGTTCTCTCTTATATATTTTATCATTCACATCCATGACTTTGTGCAACCTGCACACAAATGCCTGAAGCACTCTCCTTTCTCATTCCAAGCTCATGAAATTCTAGCTTTATCCAAAGGACAGCTTAGCTGCCACAAGAGGATATTTCTTATCTCCTCAGCTGTAGTAATCTTATAGTCTCTTAAATTATTTACATTTATTCTAAATTTTGTTAATATTTATCCCTTAACATCTTGACAAATAGTCAAGGAGCCTAGAAAATCCTCTCTCTCTCTCTCTCTCTCTCTCTCTCTCTCTCTCTCTCTCTCTCTCTCTCTCTCTCTCTCTCCTCCAAGAATTAATAAGTGGAATAAGAGGAAAAAGAAACAAGGCATAAGCAAGACAAGGTTCCTCTTCCCCCCGCCCCTAGAATGTCAGTTCCTTAAGCAAAGGGACTGTTGCAATCACTGTCTTACTATTTCCAGGGCTTAGCACAATGGTTGGTATATAATAGGTGCTAAATAAATGCTTGCTGAGTTCCTTAATCCATAGCTAGCACTCCTAGGGAACTACCCAAGTTAATGCTGAGAATTTAGGTGACAAGCCTCTGGACACAGAACCAGTATTATGTCAGGGACTCGAATTGAGGTCTTCCCGACTCTGGGGCTATCACTCTAATCACCCTCTGATGTCATTAGTCTTTACACATAACTAAATACCCTCATACTAACAATGGGAGCTGAAGTTGTCTGATGACAGCTATTCTCACATTCAATGTCTGTACAAACTATCCCTTATGATTCTAGTCTAATCTACATTAGTAACTGAAGAAAACAGGAAAATGTGACTTCATAATTAATGTGAATTATTATAACCCCTATGGATCTGTTATAAGAAAAATCACTTCAGCCTGTTTTGCACTGACTCAGATGAGCATTCATTGCCTAAGAGCCAGATCTTTCCATGTCTTTAGTTCACATTAAAAAACACTACCTTTGGAAGCTGTTGTGGAAAAGAACCCCCCCCCCCAACCACCTCTCAAGAGCATTGAAAAACTGGTATTAAAAAATGGCCACTAAGGTCAAAGTTTGGGGTCCAAGTTCTAAATCGGCCATTTCTAATCTGGATGGCATCGGTTATGTTCTTTGACCTCTCCAGGACCTTACTGATAAAATGAGGATATTTCTAGCACTAATTACCTAATGCTATCATTGTGAGAACCAAAATGCTAATAATGAGAAGTAGGGTTTGTGTAAGCTATTATCATTAGAGTTATCAGAGTAATGATCTGCATGGGAGGTGTCCTCAATTATTGTAAGAAAGGAAAAAGTTTGCCAAAAGGTTTGCAAACCTTTGCTGTAAAGCGTTATGTTCATTCCAAAGATCTACAATTTAAAGATATCGATAAGGTGGAGACCATACAGGGAACAGCAAATTGGGATGACGAATGACTTTGAGTAGATGCCAAATATATATACAGATTTTGAGTATATATATATATATATATATATATATATATCCAGCATATCAAATGTTTGAATGAAATGGAGTTATTTCAGCTGGTGAAGAGGAAAACTTAGGGGAGACATGAAAACTCCCTTCAAATGTTCAAATGGCTATTTCTCAACAGTGGAAATATAGTGTTTCTTCTTGATCTCAAAGGACAGAGCAGGAGCAAAGGGAAGAGATTGCAACTTGAAACGCTTTCTAAAAAATTATACATTTTGGAAAGATTTTATTTATTTTGAATTTTTCCCCTACTCTTGCTTCCCTCCCCCACCCCCACAGGAGGCATTCTGTCAGTCTTTCCATTGTTTCCATGGTATACATTGATCCAAATTGAGTGTGTTGAGAGAGAAATCGTATCTTTAAGAAGAAAATAATAAAATATAAGAGACAGCAAGATTACATAATAAGACAACCTTTTTTTAATTAAAGGTCTTTGGTCTTTGTCTGAACTCCACAATTCTTTCTCTGGATACAGATGATATTCTCCATCGCAGAGAGCCCAAAATTGTGCCTGATCACTGCAATGATGGAATGAGAAAGTCCATTAAGGTTGATCATCACCCCCGAAAATTATACCTTTTTAACCTCAAGATACATCAACTCAGATGAGCATTTATGCATGAAAAGCAGAAGAGGAAGAGGATTGCTCGGATAGTGAGGAATCTCCTGCTTTTACCTCAAAATATACGACAAACTCTACTGTTATTTTCAAAAATGTCTTACTGGTCTGGGAGTGAAATAATACTCAATACTCAGAACTACCCAGGAGTGGAATGGGCAGCCCCAGAAGGACCTCAGTGACACAACTCCTCATCTACAGAGGTAGAGATTATTTTCAGTATGAATTGGACTTGTGGCCTCAAAGAACCTTTCTAACTCTGGGATTTTATGACATGGTAGAACTCTCAACCTTTGCATGACTGAAATCACCTTTCTTCATAAAACCTTCCCTTCTTCAAAACTTTCCTATTTCTGTGGAATATCCCACAATCCTTCCAGTCTCCCAGATTCCTAACTTTGAGTGCATTATCCTAGTTTCCTCATGTTTCAGTTCCTCAAATATCCAATCGGGTGCATTCAACAGATGTTTACTGAGAGCCAATTATTGTATGATTTAGAAAAGTCTATTTTTACATGTGATTAGTCTATTTATATGGCACTATAATGGGTACCATGTATAAAAAAGATGACTAAGAGTGTGATCCTGGGAAAATCATTTATATTCTCTCTGGGTCCCAGTTATCTCATCTCTGAAAGGAAAGGTTAAATAAGACAACCTCTAATGTCATTTCTAATTTTAAATGGGCCGGTAGTTTTATGTTGTCTGCGGAGACAGAAAAAAATGTTTTTAAAGATAATTCCTTTGAGGAAAATTATTGCCACTCTGGTCCTTTTCCAAATGAACCAGGAAAGAGCAGGGAAATCTTAGGGGACTTTATCAAATAGTCAACCATTTCATTTTAGAAATTAGGAAATTCAGGCTTAGAAAGGTAAAAACAAAGTCCCCCCAAGATCAAAGAACTAAGATGAGTTTAGGGTAGAATTTAAATTCAGGTATCCTGATACCATATTCAGGGCTGTGTTCTGATGTCCTCCCAGCTCCAGGTTTTTACAAAGGGCTTTTCACTGTTTTGAAGGTTGTTCCTTCTCCCCTCTACTTCCTTCAAAACACATCTCCTTGGGGCAGCTAGGTGGTGCAGTGGATAGAGCAGCGGCCCTGGAGTCAGGAGTACCTGAGTTCAAATTCAGCCTCAGACACTTAATAATGACCTAGCTGTGTGGCCTTGGGCAAGCCACTTAACCCCATTGCCTTGCAAAAACCTAAAAAAATAATAATACACAAAACCACATCTCCTTCCTTCCCAAGGCCTTTTCTGAAACTCAGTTGTTTAGAACTCTGGTCTTTTTGTTGCTGCTTTGCATAACTTTGAATCTAGTTTACATTTCCTGCTCTTTGTACTTGACCCCTCATCCTTACTAGATTCATCCAAAAAAACGAATTCCTTAAAGGTTGGTATTCTCGAAATCTTTCTCTTTTTCTCTCCAGCACCTCACAAAATACCTTGAATTCAGTATGTACTTAATGTATGCTTGAACTTAATGGAACATAGCAAGATCAAGGGTCTTTCATTCTGATGAATTTCCTCTGGACACTCTGAAACTTTTTAATGTCCTTTTCAAATGATGGTGTCCAGGACTGAAGCCGATACTCAAACTATGGTCTAGCCAGGGCCTAGTGTAGTAGCACTCTCAGCTCCTGAGACCAGGATACTTTGCTTCTGTCTCTGGGACATGAGACTTGAGGACAAGCATTGTCTATTGACTTTCTTTCAACTCCAACACTTAGGAGACCCAACCTGTGCTTCAGAAATGTTAGTTGATCAACTCTGTCTGTCTACGTCTGCCTCTAGCTTTGTCTTTTTTCTCTAATGCTTCCCTTTTTCTCTATGCCTCCCTCTTACCCCTATTCTCCAGTCTATCTGATATTCATGGATGAATTAACATGGATCTTCATGGTTTCTGAGAATTTTATTCAAAAGAAATAAAATGGGCTTTTTTGAGTATTGGAGTAATTTGATAAGTCTTCAGCACCGACACTACTACTTTAGAGAGTCTCCCGGTCCTCTATACCTAATCTATAAATGATGGAGTTGGATTTTATGATCCTAGGGTCCCTTTCAGCTTTAAATCTATGATGCAAGGATCCCACAGTCTTCACAGCCAACATGGAAGCCAAAGCTATATATTGAATTAACATTCTAATATTATTATACACATGAAATTAATGCTACCTGTTGTCTGACTCACCTCAGATAAAAACAAACTGCCTCAGTTTCTTTTCTTTCCCTATTTGTCATTTTTATGGGATTGAAATTTAAAATTGGCAAAAGATAAGAAAAGACTCCCATTCCCATAGTTTCTAGAGTTCAATCTGTGTTCTCCCTCTGTCTATCTCAGTGTCTGCCACTGTCATCTGCTCTGGCACAATCAGAATCCAATTCCCATAAGAATGGGAATCTGTGATGGCATCTCTGAATATTAGCTCTGGATTCCATCTGGACTGCATGGATTATCAGACAAGCTATCTAGCTGGGAGCTGTTGTTGTTTGTCCTTTGTTTTGTTGAGGAAAACTGGAGGTGATGCCATGACAGACACATGAATTGAATTCAAGTGAGGGGGATGCTGTGCCCAGTCACCAGCCTCACTTTCTCCTCCAGTGTCATCTGGGAGCAGGGGGACTTTGCGGTCATTCTCAATGAAGAGATTTAGCTGGTTGGTTGGCAGGACCACAGTGACTAGAGGAAGACTTTCTGACAGTGGGATAGGACTTTCAGGGAGTTGTTTCTGGGCTCAGTTCTTTTTCTCTTTGGTACTAAGATAAGAGAAATGCAGTTATGGATAATTGAATTCAGCCTTTGCATCAAAAGGAGAGCATTGCTTAAGAGTTGGAAGAGACCTAAAAAAGTCTTAGCTCATTCATTCCCCATTTTACAGAGGAGTTAAGGATTTTTCCTCAAAGTTATGAAAGAAGTAACAAGAGAAAGAAAAAAGAGGGGAAAAGGAGAGAAAGGAAAGAAGGGAGGGAGGGAGGGAGGAAGGAAGGAAGAGAGGGAAGAAGGAAAGGAGGAAGGGAGGGAGGGAAAGAGGTAGGAAGGAAGGGAAGGAAGTAAGAAAGGAAGGAAAAGGAGAAGAAAGAAAAAAAGATATTTAATGTATTTGAAGGAGTGTGTGCTCCAATTTTTGAGGAAGAGTGCTATCTTCAAGCTTACATTTTTCTCATCTTGGTAAATTTTTTTAAAGCATTAATCTTTTGTGTCTGGCTGTTAATAGGAAGTACACCTGTGGGGGCTCTTGAGTGCACTCCAGTACCTGTGAGTATAACAGCTCCCGACTGGGGACCATGGATGTAACTGCTGATTGGAAGGGTCTCTCAGGGGGAGGGTATGTTAAACTCCCCTTTTGCTTCCACCTTCTTTCTATTCATATCCCCCCCGCCACTGTTTCTGGTAGGATCCTCTGCATTCTCATCTCCTTTAGTCTTTCTCTTCTCTGATGTAGCCTAGTGCATAGGTCTGATCGTACCCTTCCTCTGAATCTTCTAATGACCCCCCATTAGATTAAAACACAAATTCCTGAGAACTAGCAGCTAGGATCGCTAAACAATTGCCAGTACACTTGGAGAACTGAGAGCAGTGAATGAGGTAGGAGCAGGTGCAGAACTGAATAGCAGATGGGGGGGACTCTATAAAGCTGGTAGAACCTCCTTGTCTTATAGACGCATTATCCTGATTTTATTTAATAGGAAGAGGGTTGTTTATTGAGAATAGCCTTGATTCCTAGAAAAATTCGGGAATATTATTTAAGGGGGTGCATTTAAGAATAGAAAAGGAAGCAAAGTATGTTAAGGGCAAGAATGATTTCATCAAGAATACCTTGTCTTAGACTGGACTCATTTCCTTTTTTGGCAGCATCCCTAGAATGGAAAATGAAAATGTTACAGACAATGTTAAATTCCCATTATTCTTGTGGACCTCACCTGCTCTAAACCCTAAATGAGTCTTTCTGCAGCTCCGTCCCCTTGCTTTTGATTTTGTCCCCAAAGCTAAGCAAAACAAGGCCAGTTGCTCTAGAGAACCCAGTGGCTACGATGACGGACTTGAAGTTGGGAAGATCTGAGTTCAAATTTCGATTCAAACACTTAGGAACTGAGCGGCCCTGGACAAATCACTTTATCTTTGCTTCTCTTTCCTCGTATGCAAAATTAAGATAATAACACACCTGCCTCCCAGGGATGTTGTGAGGACTGGATGCTCTAACATTTGATCAGCATTATAGTGAAGCTAACTATTCTTGCTGCTCAAATACTGAAGGCCATTGTCACGGCAATCCTGCCCCTCTTTCCAGCTCTCTCAGGTTATATTCTCCCAATTCCTCTGATCATTCCTCTACATAGAGTGTGGACTCAAGGTCATTGGCCAACCTGCTAACTTGGCTAATGGGCCACATAAATGGAAAAAAAAGGAAGGGCCCAGTATCCAAACTAAAGAAGTAGCAAAAAGAAGGTCAAACTGAATTGGTAATAGAATTCCATTTCTCACAGACCGGCCAGCACCAGATTACTGGGAAGTGACAGAATTAAACTAAGGTTTTAACTGCATTAAGGCCTAACATGCATTTTTAAAAGATTTTGAAACTCTGCAAAAAAAAAAAAAAGATTTAAAATAGGCTTTTAAAATAGTCTTTAGACTTTTGACTCTTAGAGATGAATTTCCAGGCATTATGATTTAATATCAAAGTAAAATATTTTAATTTCACTGTTTAGTGTGGATTGAAAATAAGACCAGACATAATAATAAATGGGATTTTAGGGTGGGGAGATATAATTAAACTTTCTGGAAACCTAGCTGTGTAGAAACTGTCTTTGTTGTTTCCTACCACAGAGGATTCCGATTAGTCCATAGGCCTTTTGCTGGAACATTTGGCTAATTTAATCTTGGCCAGAGTTTTCAAAGGGGAATTTTCCTGACCTAATTTAACACTTTGCATAATAAAATCCTAACTAATCAGGGAAATAGAATTCTTCATTGGAGAAAAATATTTACTCTCCCAGTCTGTGTACCAACAACTTCCTCAGGTTCTGAATTTAAATGAATATTTTTACCAGAGCTTTGGGTAAAGGAATAACCAGCATGAATATGGAATAGGCAGAGGGCACAAAAGTGGAAGAGGAGCTCAAATTGACCAGTAGAGTCAGAGGCCACAAGCAGAGTCAGTGGGCCCCATCACCCTGAACCACGTGTAATAAGACAAATAATTGTAAAGATAACACAAAGTCTAACTGCTCAGTTCAAAAAACTCAGCTTCCCAAGTATGAGATGGAGGAGTGGTGGCTAGACAGCCATTCACTGAAAGAAGGGAAAGAAGGGGAAGGGAATGAGGGAAGGCGAGGAAAGAAGAGGGGACAGGAAGGGAGAGGAGGGGAGGGAAGGTGGGGAAGATAGAGGGAGGGGAGGAGGGGGGAAATGGAGGCAAGCATTCTGTAGCCCCCCCAAGTGCATAAGCATAGTGCCCAGAACCCAAATAGTGTCTTATAAATACTTATTCAGTGACTGGTGTCAGAGGCACTTATACCTAGAATGCTAACACCAATTTCTACAGTACACAAAATTTGTCAAATACTTACAAAGAAACATAATCTTGGAGCCCCCCAATAGTGCAATGATGATTTTCACAGGTCATGAAGGTTGAGACTGTCTACAAAAATTTTGAATTCAGTTGAGAAAGCTGAATTTCAGAGGGCAAAATGATTGACCCACAATAACCTCTCTAGAAGAAGCAGGGTTGAGTCTAGGCTGATTCAAGTCTTCCTGCCTTCAAGGCTGATTCTTTATCCATCACTCCCTCCATCCTCAGACTTTTCTGTTAACAATTCTATGGGAAGGCAATACAAGAATTATAACCTCCATTTTCCAGATGAGCAAATGCCTCTAAGCAGTTAACAGACTTGACCATGATCCCATAAGGAATTCAAACCTGGAACTCCAGACCTAAAGATTAGTTTTCTATTCTGCCCAGCTGTTTTATAACACCCCTGCAACATCTATCAGCAGCAGGCCAGGCCAGTGCTTCTGAAATCCCAAAACTTTAGATCAAAATTCTTGTTTTAAAGATAAAGTTGAACCAGAGAAAGGGACAGTGATGGACAGAGGGAGTGAGAGTGAGAGAGATGCATCTCAGCTCTTCTACCTTTCCTCCACTATGGAGCAGCCCACATGGCCTCTGGATCTAAATCCTTCATCAGTCCAACCTCTAAAGTCGGATAGATGCTCTCACTATAAAACATTGCTAGGTCTGCAATCTGGCTTCTTTCTCAACATCTCAGATGTATTTAAGCACAAAAAAGTTTCTCTTTAGAGTTCCAGAAGTCTGACTTCCAGGACCATCTCTTACCAATATTGGTGTGAGAGGGTGTCTGTCGGCTTCCTTAAATAGAGGAACCCAGATTATAGAAGATTCCCAAGTCTGTCTGAAGGATACAAGTGTAGACTTTGTGCCTTTTCATGCTTTGATCGAGACGGGAAAAATATTGCTATTCTTAAAGCACAAGGCTGACAATTTTACTTCCTTATGAAAACCCAAACCAAAACTAACCAAACAAAACTTCTCTCTGTTGAGTCCCTACTCATTTTTCTTTATATATAATATTTCATTTCCCACTGCCAAACCTTTCCATAGACTGTGCCCCTGTTTGATGCCATTCCCTTTTACCTCCTCTTCTTAGAAGTCTCAATTTTTTGAACTCAGACCAAGTGTCACCCCCCACATAAGGACATTCCTGATCTCCTGGCTGCCCCAGTAGATGGCTCCTTCCATTCCTCTTTATAGGACAGGGACTGTATCAATTATGCCTTTTTCTCTCTCATGCCCAGCAGAAGGCCTGGTATACTGGAATGTCTGTATACGATTAATTAAAATAAGAAATCATAGGAGAATGTGATGAAATAGAAGGGACCATGGATTTGGAGTCAGAAGCTTTGGTTTCAGATCCAAGCTCTTACATTCACTGCGATAGTGATGTTGGGAAACTGAGTCTCCGAGGTTAAAGGGAGGAGGCTAGACAAGGGGACATTTGACATCCTTTTCAGCCATCAAATCATATTCTGAATAGTTCATTGCCCCATCCATTAAGGAGGGAGTTTCTGACCAGTAGAAGGATGGCCTAGGAATCAACAACCTCTGGCTATTGTTGCTGCTGTTGTCTTAGAGATTAGGTCTCCCTGTCATACAGGAAACACAATGGCCATTTCTAGACCTAACGCTGCAGCTTAACTTTATGGAAGCTTTTACCTATTCCATTTCTGGGCTAGGCAGTTTACTTTCCCTCCTTAGTCTTTTTGTTTGTTTGTTTGGGGGTTTTTGCAAGGCAACAGGGTTAAGTGACTTGTCCAAGGTCACACATCATAGGTAATTATTAAATGTCTGAGTCCAAGTTTGAACTCAGGTCCTCCTGACTCCAAGGCCAGTGTTCTATCCACTGCTCCACCTAGCTGCCCATCCCTCCTTATTCTTGGAGATTCATGTTATTGGTTCAGGTATCAATGTAGACAGTCATTGACTATAGCTCAACTACAGCTCAGAACTCTGAAACTCAAGGGATATGCTAACCCCCATTTCCCCAGTAGTGGGGATGACCAGCATGGGACCCCCATTTCCCCAGCAGTGGGGATGACCATCATGGGGCTGCCACATCTTGTTTGCCATCAAACAGGTTACTTCACTCAATCAACATGAATTTCTTTGAATCTTACTCATTTGTTTCATTTGATCATTTTCCTTCTCATTGGCACAAAGTGAAGGAGAAGCAGCAGTTTCTACTTCTGGCTGATAGAGTCAGGGTTCAGAAAGGCCCAGAAAAACCTGACCTAGTAGAGATGCACAATTTCTAGAGAAGGGCCTCCTCCTCTTCTTCTTTGTTAAATGAAAAAAAGTGCTCATTTTATCTGGTTTTTGACAAGTTTGGAAGAAAGCAATTAAAACATCAAAAATCAGAACAAAAGAGCTAGATGGATTCAGAATGGACCCCATCTAACAAGATGAAATCTAATAGGAATAAATAGAATGTCTTCTTGCATTCCAAAAATCACATTCACAAGTATATAGGGAGATGAGTGGCTTGGCAAAAGTTCATCTGGAAGAGATATAAAGGTTTCAATGGATAGCAAGCTCAGTAGGAGCCAACAGGGAGATATGGCAGCTGGTAAAGCTTATGTGATCTTGGCCTACATTCAGAAGGTCTGAGCTTCCAGAAAAAGTCTCACCCTATATATGAGTGGGATCACAGTGAACAGAGCTACAAAGTCATTCAGAAAGAATGTGATTAGGATGATCCACTAGGTCCAACTAGGAATCACACAAGTTTCCATGAAAGGGAAAGGAAGGAAATAAGCAGCTCTTAACGTGGCTCCCTTGTGCTACATTTTATCTTATTTGAACCATTGGCAATATTAACAGTGAATAGAGGCCTTGGGGCAGAGGAAAGGGAAACGTGGGGGCTGCCTCCAGGGATGTGAGGTTCCAGAGGGCTGAACCAGTAGTGATGGGTGGATGGTGTAAAGAGTCAGGTTTGGGCTTCTTGTCAAGGAAATCCTCCTAAGAAGTTCCTAGAAAAGGTGGCCTCAGGAAGAGGAGTCTCCTTTCCTGGAGATCTTCTAGTTAAGTTAGGGGGACTACTTATTGGGGGTGTTTTAGAGGCTGTTTAGGTCTAGGTTGGGGGAAAGGACAACCTTGGAAGTTCCTCCAGCTCTGAGCTGCTGGGATTCTGGGCCACCATTAGCAAAGCATTGTCCACGCTAACAATGGACTCCTTTGCCCTGGTCTAGACAAGTGGTTTACATTTTTTTGAAAGTAAGGATCCATTTCTAATATTAAAAAAAGTTGAGGATTCCATACATCCAAACAGTTGCACTAATTATGCCAAAAAAAAGATATAATGTCAATGTATACCATGGAAACAACATAAAGACTAACAGACTGCCTTCTATGAGGGGGAAGGGAAGGAAGATTGGGGGGAAAATTGTAAAACTCAAAATAAATAAAATCTTAAAGAAAAATATATGATGAACAAAAAACTTTTCCACTGGAAATTCAATAAAAATTGATGATAATTTGTATTTCCTTATAATAAATCATAGAAAAATCATTTGAAAAATAGTAAACTCTAAGAGGCAACTAGGTGGCAGAATGAAAAGTATGTTGAATCTGAAATCAAGGAAGATAGAAATTTAAATTTTGCTTCAGACACTAGCTATTTTTATGAACCCTAATAAGTCACTTAATATCTCTCAGCCCCAGTTACTTCATTTTTAAAATGAGAGTAACTATTGTACCTAGATCCTGTCATTGTTGTGAGGATAATATTAGCCATTTATAAAGTGATTTTCAAAACTTTTAACATTAAAGTGGCATCAGATGATCTGGGTTCATCTAGCTCTTATACTTACTGTGCTATCCTGGAAATTTGATTTCCCTTTTCTGGACCTTGTCATTCATAAAATAAGGTGGTTGGACCAGCTGATCTGTAAGATCCCTTTTATTTCTCCATTTCTTAGTACCTCATCCTTTTCCTCACCCCTGATCCCCCACCATGTCCACAGACTAAGCACCCGGAACCAGAGGTCTCTGGTCTAGATGCAAATATCATTGGTCAAAGAGGACACCAATTGAACTCATAGTGGTTCATCATTTTCCAGTCAGGATTCTATCTTTTCTCTCTATGTTGCTAGAGAGACTCTAACCATCCCAAACAAATCCCAATGACTAAACACAATGAGAGAAGGGGAGGATTTCTCAGATGTTGCTGTTTATACAGCATTGTACATTTTTTCTGATCACACTAAGAAACACCATATGACCACCCAGCTAGAAATGATGACTTGTATAAATCAGGGAGCTTTGATTCAAGGCACTGAACCACCAGCTTTGACAAAAAGGGCTGTTGAAAAAAACATTCTCTGCATTCTCTGCTACACTAAGGAGGGGCTCCCCACAGATCCAGAATTTTAGTAGGCAACAATCAAATATTGAAGGGAGAACAAGTTGTCTAGACCTGACTTCTTTGGAAAAGAACTCTATAGATAGAATTTTTTTTTTAAATAATTGATGATCCAGGACTGAAGTAAAGACAAAGCACTTCTCTTTCCTCAGTGTCCCACACTCATTCCTCAGGCTTAAAATAACCAAGAGGCAAAAGAACTAAAATTGAAATAACAATGATAATTCAGATAAGTCATCTTTTTTTAGTTATATCTGATTCTTTGTTATCCCATTTGGAGTTCTCTTGGCAAAGTTACTGGAGTAGTTTACCATTTCTTTCTCTAGCTTGTTTTATAAATGAGAAAGTAGAGATACATAGGGTTCAGTGACTTTCCCAGTGTCACATAGTTATAAGTGTCTGAAGTAAGATTTGAACTTAGGTCCTCCTGATTCTAGGCCCTGTAGTCTATTCACTATGCCACCTAGATGTCCAATAATGATAATGGGTTTTATATAATGCTTTAAGGTTGGCAAAAGTGCCTTACAAATATTATCTCATTTTATCTACAGAGCAATACTGTGAGAGAGGGGCTATTATTATTCCCATGTTACAATTGAGGAAACTGAGCTAGACTGAGGTTAAGTAACTTGGCCAACATTGCAGAACTAGTCAGTGTGTGAGTCTTCCTTACTCTACAATATTCTATCTGCTTTGCCACAAGCATTAATAAATATCTCAAAGTTCTCAAGATGCAGAGAGAAATGAAATAGGCCCTAATATTGAGGAACTGGTCTTCATGGTTAGCTAAATCACAGTTGCCCTCATCACCACCGAGACTCTTGGGACAGAAAGCCAAGTCCATTATGGAGTGTGCCATATTCCTCCCTTTCTCCTCTTGATCCTGAAAAGGGGTTGGCTTTAAGGAATTCGGAAATGGGTTGACTTGTGAGTGAAATAATCCAGCAGGACCAAAAGTAAATCACAGAGCACATGGTGGGATTGAGGTCAAAGAAGACTGGAAAGGTAGGAGAAGGTTGTAGGCAAGGTTTTGAATACCAGGGCACTTTAGAGTTAATCTGAAGGTAATAGAGAGCTAGTGGAGCTTATCAAATAAAGGAATACAGCATTAGACCGGTGATTTATAAAATTCATTGAGAACTGAGTGGAAAATGGATTGGAATTGAGGGAGACTTGTGGCAGAGAGACTACCCAGTGGGCTACTTCAGTAATCTGAGTATGAGCTGTTGAGAGCCTGTGCATGGTAGTGGTAGTGCTAGAGGGGAGCAGGGGTGTATCAAAAAAAGATTAGAAAGATAGAATTATCAGGACTTGATTGAGAGAGAGAGAGAGAGAGAGAGAGAAGTTAGGAAGACTTAGGTTTTGAACCTGGGCAAGTGGGAATATGTTGATGACCTTGTCATTAATAGGGAAGTTAGGAAAGGAGAAATGGCTGTGGGGGGAGAAGATAAAGAATTTGCTGGCTGAAATTTATCAGTTGCCTATGTTGTCTATAGAGCAGGAGTTACTCAAAAGGAAGTTGGAGATGTGAGTCTGAATGTTGGAAAAGAAAGAGGTTAGGGCTGGATAAGCAGATCTAAGAATCATTAGCATAGAGATGATAATTGACCCCATGAGAGCGGATGGGATCACTAAGAAAAATAGCATTGTGGAAGAAGAGAATAAATCCTAGGACACAGCCTTGGGGGTTACCCCTCAGTTAGTGGGCATGATCTGGAAAAAGATTTAGAAAGGAAATAGGAGTGCTTGAGATAGGGAGAGAGAGAATGAGGAGAGAGGAGTGTTCAAAAATCTAGAGAGAAGAAAATATTAAGGAAAGGGGGATGACTGCCAGTGTCTAAGACTGCAGGGAGGTCAAGAACAATGAGCATTGAGAAAAGTCTGTTGGAAACTCTTCAGTTGAGTTCATCAGAAGCAAAACTACAAGAGACTTGAGAGGAGAGTGGAAGTTTATTGAATGGGCAGTAGATGCTTTCTATTTGTATCTCCATTTTCCATATGAGGAAAATGAGGCAGATAGAAGTTAAATGATTTGCCCAGGGTCACTCAAACAGTTGCTTCGATGTGGCCTAATTGAGGTTAGAGAACATCAGCAGAGTTTCATGGTTGCCTCCAACACTGTTCAGCAGAAGCTGTTTTCTCCTCAGGGATGTACATACTAGCTTTTTTTTTTTTGCTATTTGTCCTATCTCTGCCTCAATCCTCAGTCTGCTACCTGTAGCCCTCAAGGACCAGATCCGCTCCATCCAGACATCCCAACTATTCATCTTGCCATCTAATTTGCTGTGCTGAGAAGGACCTTTAACCCCACCACCTCACATTTTCAACCTCTTGCTCTGGGTTCACTAATCAAATCATTATTGCCAGGTTCCCATTGTTCATGGAAAGGGCATATCCATAAACTACTAATTGAGCAACTATCTCTATGGCTCTCTAAACTCCTTCCCTGCTCAGCCACGATTCCTCCTTATGAAGGAGATACCAGTTCTGTTAGAGTAGGGCCTGTGCTTAACACAGCACCAACCCCCCCACCCCACCTCTCCATGCCCCCCAGTGCTGCTCCTGTTACTTTGATTTTCAGGAAGGACCTTAGTTCTGTCCTTGAGCATAAAGGATGATTCAGGTCTTTTCTCCTTCAGCTACAGGAGTCTCAGAGACATCTAGAGCCCTTCCAAGTTATATCCTGCTTGGACACCCACAGACATTAGGCTTTGGTTTAATAGCCTGGGGGCTATTTACTGTCACTTCCTAGGTTAGGATACAGAAACTCAGTTTTGAAGACTGATTTCCTCTGTGCTACAAAATTAGTTTATTTATCCCTGAAGGGAGAACCGTGGCTGGAGAATTAGGTTAGCAATTCTGAAGATTTCATAATAAAAATCTCCAAGCCTACCTATTCTTCTTTTTGAAAGTGAAATGTCATCTTTTTCTGATGAATCTTTTCATAAAGGGGAGAGAGAGAGAGAGAGAGAGAGAGAGAGAGATAATCAGATGCAGAGGAAGGGGGAAAAGGAAGGCTGATACTGAGAACTAGGCAGAGAAAATAATGTCTGAAGGAAAGAAGGAAATGTGATCTAAATACATGAAGAAGCAAGGAGAAGACTTTCCTGAAAGAAGATAAAACTTAAATTAAGGGAAGAATCTGAGGGAGATGGGAATAATTATGGAGGCCCCAGGAAACTGAGCAGAGAATATGAAGAAACTAGAGAAGGGACATCATATGCCAAAAGATTCAATTTAGTCAGTATTTATGGAATGTCCACAGGGGTCCTGGCAGTGTGGTAAGCTCTTAACAAGAAATAAATTCAATTTTCTTTTTTTGAAAAGTGGTTAAGTTCAGTTCCCACGATAGCATTTCCTGGGGCAAAAGTGTGATAATTATAATTGGTTGGGAGGGAAGAGATGGAGAGAGAAAGGTGAATTTTGAATAAGGAGAGTCCTGGATTTGAACCCCACTTTCTACAAATATTTTTTCACAAGATGAGAAAAAAAAGTCATGAATGGAGTTTATTTAGATTTTTTGCAAATTCTTTGATAAAGTATCCAATCTTATTCTTGTGCAGATGATGGAGAGATATAGATGAGATGATCATGCAAGTGTATTGATTTAGTGTTGGCCAAATGATGGAACTCAAAGAGGATCTTAATGATTCAGTTTCAGTTTGATCAGAGGTCTACAGTAGTGTACCCCAGAGATCTGTTTATGCTATTTAACATTTTTTATCATTAACTTGGTTAAAAACATACTTGGCATATTTGTATTTATATCTCTATTATTTAGCATCTGTATATTGTAGGTGCTTAATAAGGGCATCCTTCATTCATTTACTGGCACACTCATCATATCAACAGATGACAAAAAACTGGAATCTGGACAGTCAACACACTGAATTCCAAAAAGAGTTTTACAAGTCAGAGTAGTGTTTATCCAAGACTAGTCTAGGAACACCTTGGGGTTCTCTGAAGGACCCCTGTTAAAGGGGTCCATGATATCTAAAATATTTTTATTATAATACTATAATTTTAATTTCACATCTTGTCTTTCTAGATAGATAGAAGTCACATGAACAAAAGCTCTTAGGTAACATAAAGGACTGTGGCTAATATGGAACTATGTTTTGCATATATATGTGATATCAAATTGTTTATCAACTTAGGAAAGAGAGAGGCAAGAGAAGGGGTTAGGAACTTGGGGATTCAAATTCTTAAAAAGGAATGCTAAAATTTGTTTTCATGAGTAATTGAAAAAAATAGAATACTATTTAAAAAGAAAAAAGAATGGAAGGACTCCTGAGACCATGAGACTGAGAATTTCTAGGCAAGATCAGAATCTAATAAGATAAAATTCAATAGGGATAAATGGAAAGTCTTACACTAGGCAAGAAAAAAAATAAATTTTATAAGGTATTGTTAGATGACAGTTTCCTGAAAAAAGAACTGAGAGTCTAATATGTTGCAGTGTGATGTGATTATCAAAAGATGATAACTCAATGTGTGCTAAACATTTTTCTGAATTCAACTTCAGAAAATCTATAAATCTCCATTTTCATATCTTCAAATTTGGATTGGGACTCCTCAATGCTAATCACTTGACTAATTTCACTTCCCTAAGGCTCCATTTTCTCATATATGAAATGGAAATAACAAAACCTCTAATAACTATCTTCCGATGTTGTTATGAGAACCATATGACTAATGCCTAGAGAGGGTCTTGCAAACTCTAAAGCCCTACCTAAATTCTAGCTGTTATCACCAGGGAGAGCAGTCTGGAGAGAGGACATCTCTTCAGAAGTGATGGACGACTGGCAAAAGGTACCTGTGACACAATCCACGGGCACAAAGGATTAGACAATGGACAGAGCAGAAAGAATCATGGCTCCCCGGGAGCCCAGATCCTCTCTCTGGGGTTCAGTAATGCTGTCCTGCTTTGTCAGTCACACCTAGATCCTGCTAATTTTCCAGAAGGGAAGCTGCTAATTGTGTTGAATTGGCCAGATCACATCCTGCAGCAGATGTCCCCAGGAAACTACTTTTGCATCTAGTCGTTTTCACGGTGGCTGATAGAGAAGAAAGACCAAACAAGCATCTGCTATGAAGCAAAATGAGGCCAACCAAATGGGACTACAACAGGCTTGCTCCTGGGGAAGGTGGAAATTAATTTTTTAAAAGATCTAATTACATAGTAGAATATTTGTGCTCCATAAACTAACGCATGTTATAAAGATCAATCTATGTTTGTATATTAATTCATCATATATATTAGCTACATTGTAAGTTATATATTATATATAACTATATTAATTTATGTTACGTAGAGCAATCCAGGCAGCTATGACAACTGTGCATACGCTGGATGTGGTCCCAGGAGCTCTCTTGTGATAAAAATCATCACGTAACTCTGGCAGCCATTATTCACTACACTGTGCATAAGATGCTATATACTGTACTATGGCACTCGAGGGTTCACATAAATGAAGCTCAAACAGTCCTGGCCTCAAGGAGCCGACTTCCTCCATGGAGATATAACGCTGCAGAGATCAATAAAAGGAGATCATTTGAAAAGGGAAAGAGCATTTACAACTGAGGGGATTGGGAAAGGTTTTATGATCATAGCTTTAGACCTCTAATCAATCTTAAGGGTCATTGATTTGAATCCCTTCATTTTGCACAATTAGAAACTGAGGCCCAATATTTAACCAATGATAACTATCACTAGTATTTAGGTTGCTAAAACACTTTCCATCTGTTGTCTTTTTGATCTTCAAAACAATCTTGTAAGGTTATTTTCATCCTTATTTTACAAATGAGGACACTGAACTGGAGGAAGGCTAAGTGTCTTACCCAAGATCACAAAGCTAACAAATGTTGGGAGCAGGATTCAAATGCAGGCCTCCTCCCTACCCATTATACCATACTGCCTCAGGGTGGCACTGAAGTTGGGGGCTGTCAGCATCAGAAGTGAAGAGGGAGGGCATTTCAGGCATAAGGGATGTCTTGATTGAGAGAGACAGGAGATGTAATCAAAATGGGAGCACTGGCTTTCAAGCCAACCTATTGAGCCAGTGTGACCGAAGCAAAGTGATTATGGAGGGAAGGAAGAAGAAACACCCTTCCAAAGGGAAGCTGAAGACAGATTCTAGAGACCCAAATGTTGGGCTGTATCCTTTTGGAGGAATAAGCAGATCATCACCCTTGGTCCAACATCACCCTCCCCCCACCCCCCAGGCTGCTTGTCTTTGTCCACTTGGTTTGGAAAAACCCTTCCCAGCTCTTAGGTCAGACACAAACAGGCAGTGGGCAGAGCTGAAACCATGGAATGAGAGTTTGCCAACCCATTACAAGGTTTTGATCAGATGAGTAAGCTAGGGATGAGGAGCTCATGCTTGTTGCCAGGTCCACTTTATGAAGGGCTTCACTGCACATTTTCTTTCAATGACCCAATTGGCACCACCATTTCCTGCTCAACAGTTCCTGGAGCTACCCTCTTCCTTCCATTCCCTCAATTAAAACCTTATTTCTGCCTGGACCACTATAACCTCTAACTGAAGGCTTGCCGGGTTCATTTCTGCTCCCTGAGGTGAATCCTGAATGTTTTGGCTGAAGGGAAGCTCTGCTCAGAGCTTTCCCAGACTTGACCCCTTTCACATAAGGCTCCAGTACTTTTCCATCACATAATGTAAAGTCTCCTCATCTTTACCTTCAAAATCCTTCAGATGGCTATCCCTAGGTTGTTTCTCCTGGTGAAATGAAGGAGCCACAGAGACTTAATCTCTCTCTGATGCGATAACTCTTCAGATTCCTGAAGATCATTGTGATCCCCTTTGTGGATAGAAGTCCTCATCCATCCATGGTTTGGACTATTGCAATAACCATTCCAGTCTGCCTTCTGGTCAATTTATCTTTGCAAATCATAGATCTCAGCACTCCCTCTCCCCCTCAATTTAAGAGTCTCCAGTGACTTCCTATCACTTCCAAGATTAAATGTAAATCCTCTGTATTCAAAACATTTCATAGGCTCGCTCATGTCTGACTCTCCAGTCTTCCTTTATCTCACAGCAGATGATATAGCCTGTGATCTAGGACCACTGGGCCTCTGACTGCTCCATCTCCTGACTCAGCATCATCACTGGCTACCTGCCATGTCCGGAACATTGTCCCTCCATATCTCTGGATCCTAGCTTTCCTGGCTTCCTTTGAGACACTGCTAAAGTCCCACCTTCTCCAAGAAGCCTTTCCCTATTCCCCTTAATGTGAATTCCTGCTTTCTTGTTATTTCTCCAATGAATATACGGATATGTATATGTAAATTTATATCTGAAATCTGTTCATAATTATTTGCACCCTGTTCCCTCCCCTCTCACTAGATTGGGAGGTCCTTGACTTCAGGGACTAATTTTGCCTTTCTTGGTTACTCCCGCACTTAGCTTAATAAATGTTTATCAACTTAGCTTGCTCACTTATTCTTTACTCCAAGCTAAAGATTACTAATTCTTTCAGTTAATCTTCATGTGAGCCCAGTGCCTTTCTTTATCCTGGATGGCTTTCTCTAGATGCTCCATATGTTAGCAATGGCATTCCCTACCTGACCCCCCCCCCAGTGGCTCTTTTACCTAAACATATTGTTCATCCTTAGCTGGGTGTGGGGGGGGGGGGGGATGTGGGCTGTATCTGGAGAAGAAGACCTTGGTCTAAATTCATGCTCTGCCACTTACTAACCTGTGTGAGCTTAGGAGAGCTGCTTCAAGTCTCCAGAACATTTGGAAATCACTGGCGTATAAGCAGCATGTTCCAAAAGTCTCAGGTAGCTTTAAGCTTTTGATGTTGATGACACAAAGACTTCTGGGATATTTTTATATCCAGCTCCCCCAGATAAAGTGCTTTATGGTTTGAAAAGTGTTTTACAAATAGCTCAAATTATCCAAAGAACTCTGGGAGATGGATATTATGCTTTGTTTGGTGTTATGATTTTTATCATCCCCATTCACAGATGAGAATCTGAAGCTCAGTGATTTCCCCAGGGTCACATGTCTGAATCTGAGCCTGGATCAGAACCCAGGCCTTCCTGTCTCCAGGTCCAGCACACCAGGCCCATTGCTACCTAGGACTGAAATCAGAAGGAGGACAATCAACTAATAGAATATGGAAGAGGTTTCTTGGCATTTTAAAAAATCATGATCTACTCTCAATAATAGTAATAGAATCGCTGCTCTAACACTCAGTTGGGTACAGTATGGAGACAGCAGTCATGGAATATAAGAAAATATTATCAGAAGAAGCAACTGGATTTGTCATCTCTCCAGTCCAGGATTTTCTTTGAATAATGCAAATCATCTATGAAATAGATGCAATACAATTTAAAGGCCCTTCTAATTTGAAATCTATTCTTTTGTGATCTTCCTTCCATGGAAGCCTCTTCCCGCTATCCAAGGGGCACTGGACTTGGAATAGTTCCTTTATCCAACCTTAACAAATTCCCTGGTGTTCAGAAAGCTTCACAAATGTTAGAGAGACAGCAAAGCTTATTTATTTATCATACAAGTTGTCTAAATTTATTTGCATTTGTTCAGTCATATTTCAGTTGTGTCCAACTCTTTGTGATCCCATTTGGGGTCTTCTCGGCAAAGATACTGCAGTGGTTTGCCATTTCCTACTCCAAATCATTTTACAGATAAAACAACTGAGGCAAATAGTGTTAAATGACTTACCAGGGTCACACAGTAGTATGAAATGATGCCTGAGGATGAATTTGAACTCATGTAGATGAGTCTTTCTGACTCCAGACTCAGCATCCTATTCACTGTACCACCTAGCTGCAAATATAATGAAAATGTATATACATACAAACAAATATAGACACTCCTATTTACATGTATGTTTATGCATATATCTAATATATATGTCTATATGGAGAAAGAGTTTTTATAGCGAGTTAATTGATGTCCTCCCTAAACTGCAACGCCCAGAATGGACCATGGTACCCCAAATGTAGCATGATCAGGACAGAGTCTGGCAGGGTTTTTTCCTCTATACTCAAACAAAAGCCAGCATATCTGCTAACATGTGAAGAATATCGCCATGGTCAATGTTGGGGAGAGGGTGGAAAAGCATCACATCCCATGAGGAGGCATGGGTGGAATGCATGCATTGTTGGAAGGAACATTTGAATTGAAAAGAACACAGATTCAACCACTTTCTCCAATATTGTTTGCATTTGTATATTTAGCAGGTGATTTGATTCTTGGGTCATAGCTAGTTCTATTGTTAAATGCTACCTTATTATTATTGTGATGATGATGATGATGATGATGAAGATGATGATGATTATATGCAACATCATTGATGTCACACATATTATATACAGAAAGAAAGCTTAAATACAGTGGTCCCATTACTAATGAGTCTAGACCACTACAAGAATCTCAAAAGACTTGTTCCATCTCACATTTGCATTTCACATTCACATTTCACATTCCAGTTTTATTTACAGATGGTCTTGAGATAAACTTCTACCATTTTATAAAATAAAAATGAGTAGTTGAAGAGAAAATGAATTGGTAGACAATTTGGTTTGAGATTGAGCTGGATTAGATAAACCAACATATAGCAAATCAGATTTTGAAAGTGGCAAATTTTAGGGTTATTTCATTCCTTTGTTTATTGATTGGCTAAGGCAATGTAAAGAGAAAATGACAGGGAAGGTCCAAAGAGCTTCTGTTGACCTGAAAATATGCAATCTAAACCATATGAAACCTTTGTTATTCTTTATAATGAAAATTGATAAATTGAAGCAGAGCAATCAGGTAAATTTTTCATAGCTGAGAAAATGTTTTTAAATCTCCTGATTTTGTTCATATGTGTCTATTTCTATGTATGTATGTATGTATGTATTATGTATATCTGGGGAAAACCAACTAGAGATGAATGAATAATGCCTCTAAATAATCTTTTATTATTCATATTTTATTATTATGTTCAGTATTAAAGGCAATATTTTCAAATGAAATTATCTATAAAATATTATGTATTGAATGCATGTGGTTCTGAATAACGAGCTACATTTATATTATAATAGCTTAGTTCATAGACTATTTGTGAAATACTTTGAGAGACCATTAGGCATAAATTCTAAAAAGGACATGCTATAAACACACAGAAATTCTGTTATTTTAATGTGATATAAATAATGTGTTCCATTAGTTTTCGATTGAAAAGAAATAAATTTAATGGAAATTTTAGCAGAGAATCAGGTACACAATTTAGGGGAAACTTGATTTATAGCTTTTTCCCTCTTTGAATGCAATAAACTAATCTAGTCAGGTTTTATGTAGGGTGGCAGGAAGCAGGATAATATTTTCTATCACTCTCTGAGGAGAATTTCTGGCAAAGGGCTATAATTTATAACAACCACTTCAAAGCCTACAGAATTCAAAAGAAAGAACTGGTTCTAGGTTGAGCTCTTGTGTCAGATTTCTGTCTCTTCAAATGGATTGGTTCTATAAAAAAGAAAAGTTGAGATTCATGTCTTAGGGAGCTTTTATGCATTCTTTGCCCTTCTCTTATGCACCTTCTCATGTATTATTTTGAAGAACTATCTGTGTATAAGCTTCTTTGTTTAGTTGTAAAACCTTTCACAGTTTGACCCCAAAGTAATTTTCCAGTCTCATTAGGCATTCCTTGTCTCTTCATTCAGCCACACCAGCCTTCTCTGTATTCCTCACACTCAGCATTCTGCCTCCCACCTCCAATCCTTTGCACTGGCTGTTCCCCATACCTAGAATGCTCTCCCTGCTCACTGTCATCTGGGAGAATCCATCTCCTTGGTCAGAATGAAATCTAAGCATCACTTTCTACACAAAACTGTTCCTGATCTAAACAATTGTGTGTGTTCACACTTCTAAACTATCTGGGACTTAATTACATTTTAATATTTATATTTGTTCTTTTTAAATTTATTCAGTGTGCCTCTATACATGTATGTGCAGGCATATATATCTATATATCAATATAGAGATAGAAATAGAGAGAGAGAGAGACAGAGACAGAGACAGAGAGAGAGACAGAGACAGAGACAGAGACGGAGAGAGAGCGAGAGAGAGAGAGAGAGAGAGAGAGAGAGAGAGAGAGAGAGAGAGATCCATTCATATATAAATCTCCCCAGTATATGACAGGATGTGAGATTCTTAAGAAAAGGAATTATTTCATTCATTGTATCTCTATCCTCTGTGTCCACCACAATGTTAGACATACAGTAAGTGTTTAATAGATGTTGGTTAATTGATTGTGCTCAGATTCCTACTAGACAAGGACTTCACAACATTCATGGATCCTTCTTGCAACTAATTATATAAAATAAAATACTCAGCATTACAAAGGAAACCCATAGAAATAAAGCTGTATTTTTCTACATCCAAGTTAATGAGCTTCCAGAAGATATTCCCAAACTCCTTGGAGGTCCATGGATCCCAGGTTAAGAATTCCTAGACCAGGCTGTAAACACTATGAAAATAGTCATTTCTAAATTCTCTAGTTCTTTCACAGCTTATTCAGAACCCAGATGTTTACTTCAAAAACATCTGTTCAAATTTGGAACTATGCCCAAAGAATTATAAAATTATGCAAACCCTTTGATCCAACTAGGCTTGTGTCCCAAAGAGAAAAAAGGTGGGAGTGGAAATAACCTATGTGTACAAAACTATTTATAGTAGCTTTTTGTGGTAACAAAGAATTGAACATGAAAAGAATGCCCATTAATTGAGGAATGACTGAACCAGTTGGGACAAATGATTGTTATGGAATGCTATTGTTATTTAAAAAAATTAAATGTCATTGTTCTAAAGAAATGATTAGCAGGACAATTTCAGAAAAACCTAGAAAAATTTACATGAAATGATACAAAGGGAAGCAAATACAAACAGCAGAACATTGTACACAGTGACAGCAATATTGCACAATGATTAATTATGTATGGACTTAGACATTCACAGCAATACAAGATAATTCTGAAGGGACTGTCCATTCCCTCAGAAAGAACTAAAGGAGTCTGGATGCAGATCAAAGAATGCTATTATTCACTTTATTTTTGTGGGGGGTTTTGGCCTATGTTTTCGTTCACAACATGACTAATATGGAAATATATTTTGCATGATTGCATAAGTCTATGCATATCAATTGTTTTCCATTTCAAGAAGGAGCAAAGAGAGGCAGAAAATTTTGAACTCAACTTTTTTAAAAAATGAATGTAAAATTGAGAAATGGAATTGAGAAAAAATAATGAAATAAAAAGAATTAAAATGAAACAAAACAAAATGAAATTTTGTTCAATTAACTGAATGAAACTCCAGTATCCTTCCTTTCACTGACATCTCACTCTGATGGCAGTAGCTGAAAAAAAATATTGGCAGATTACTCAGTGTACCTATCTATAAGAAGTCCCTGCCATGGTGGATAAAGAAACTTGATTTTACTAGGAGTCTGCTAAGCCCATGGTACTGTCCTAGGTACTGAGGATACCAAGACAAAAAAAAAAAAAAAAAAACAGTCTGCCCTCAAGGAATTTGTTTTCCATTGAGGCAGAAAAACATGTACATTTACCAGAATATGGAAAACAAAACCCAAATGAATACAAGCTTAATTTAGAAAGGAGCTAGATGGCTCAGTGGATAGAGCACTCGACCTGATGTCAGGAAAATAAGAATTTAAATCAAGCCTCAAACTTTTTTTTTTGCAAGGCAATGGGGTTAAGTGGCATGCCCAAGGCCACACAGCTATGTAATTATTAAGTGTCTGAGGCCGGATTTGAACTCAGGTTCTCCTGACTCCAGGGCCGGTGCTCTATCCACTGTGCCACCTAGCCACCCAGAGCCTCAAACTTTTACTAGAAATGGGTAACTTGCTCAGCTCCTGTCTGTCTCAGTCACCTTTCCTGTAAAATGAGAAAAAAAATTAATACTTACTCCCAGGATTGCCTTAAGGATAAAATTATATATTTTAAAAACACCTTACATGGGGTGGCTTGGTGGCACAGTGGATAGAGCACCGGCCCTGGAGTCAGGAGTACCTGAATTCAAATCCAGTCTCAGACACTTAATAATTGCCTAGCTGTGTGACCTTGGGCAAGTCACTTAACCCCATTGCCTTGTAAAAATCTAAAAAAGAAACACCTTACCAACCTATATATAATTGCTAGATATTATTTTTGTTGTTAGTAATTCAGGAGGAACTGAGAGGAATCCTTTGAACCTTATGAACGCTTTTTGAGGAATTGATATAGATTTTATTATTCTCACTGTACAAATGAGAAAACAGTGATCTAGAGATATTGTCATTTGCACAATGTCAGAGAACTCAGAAGTATCAGCGGCAAAATCTAAACCCAGCTCCTTCTGATTCCAAGCCCAGCATTCCATTATACATACATATATATATATATATATATAAAATATATGGAATATATATAATAATATATATGGAAATAATATATATAATATAATATAATATAATATAATATAATATGATATGATATGATATGATATAATATAATATAATATAATATAATATAATATAATATAATATAATATAATATAATATAATATAATATAATATAATATATATGGAAAGAATGATGAAATAACCGAGGAAACCAAGATCTAATCTTCCAAGCATATCAATTTATTAAGCAATAAATGTTAATTGCCTAACCTCTAACTTCTCAACTTAGACCTGGGACTTCAAAAGAGGGAGAAGCAAACTATTATACATTAACAACAACTAATCAAATAAGGTCAATTAATTAAAAGGCAACAATACACCATTAGATTATCTGATTTCCCAAAGCAATCCAGAGTCATATGAAAAATTGCTCTAAATCACTACTTATTAGAGAAATGCAAATTAAAGCAATACCACTACTTGGTCTATACCCCGAAGAGATCATGAAAAAGGGTAAAAACATCACTTGTACAAAAATATTCATAGCAGCCCTGTTTGTGGTAGCAAAGAAATGAAAATTGAGTGAATGTCCATCAATTGGGGAATGGCTGAACAAACTGTGGTATATGTATGTCAAAGAACACTATTGTTCTATTAGCAACCAGGAGGGGCAGGAATTCAGGGAAGCCTGGAGAGATTTGCATGAACTGATGGTGAGTGAGATGAGCAGAACCAGAAGAACACTGTCCACCCTAACATCAACATGGGGGTGATGATCAACCTTGATGGACTTATTCATCCCTTCAGGGTAACAATCAAGCACAATTTTAGGGTATCTGCAATGGAGAATACCATCTATATCCAGAGAAAGAATTGTGGAGTTTGAACAAAGATCAAAGACAATTATCTTTAATTATTTTTTTTTAAAAACCATTATCTTATTATGTAATATTGCTATCTCATATTATATTTTTTACTTAAGGATATGATTTCTCTCTTATCACATTCAATTTATATCAATAGCATGTAAAGACTAACAGATTGCCTTCTGCAGGGGTGGGAGTGGGGGTGGTGGGGAAGGAAGTGAAATTTGGGGGAAAATTGTAAAATTCAAAAATAAATAAATAAATTTACCAAAAAAAAAGATTATCTGCTTTCCAACTGGAGGGATGATTGGGATTTTCCAAGTTGGGAGTGAGAGAGACCAAACAGGGTCTGAATTCAGAAAAGGAGGTGGAACAGTCCTAAATATCTGTGAATAATCAATGGAACATGAAAATAATTACAGATGGAGCAGAATGGGGTCATTTTCAGATAAGACATAGGAATTGCTTGAGAAACACAATTGTGAGAAAACTTTGGATCTGACTGAGATTCTGGTTGGCATAATTGAGGTCCTTGGTTAAGGGTCTCTAAGCAGCAGGTAGAGGTCATCCAGCTTCCCAGTCATGCAGAACTAGGTTCAAACAACAAAATAAGATTTTCTCTCAATTCCCCCAATTGAGTAAAATTTTCTCACTATACAGAATTTGGACTAAACCCATAATTGAATGGAAAGGGAATGGAGCTAGCTCCAGAATTGAGTCATGAGCTGGAGTTAGTGTGGTTCATGTAATTCCCAGAACCACTTCGTGTCTTAATCCCTTCAATTCCCTACTATACCAAATAATATACATTAAATTTTAACACTCTTTGATTTCTTATATTTTATATATCTCCAATTAAGTGTTAAAACAATTTTAACATTTGCTTTTTTATAAGTTTTGAATTCTAATCCCTCCTTTCCTTCCCACCCCCCACCCCCAAGATGGAAAGCAATCAGATATAGGTTATATATGTGCAAAACATTTCCAATTAGTCATATTGTACATACATTTTTGAAAAGAATGAAAGAAGAAACTGAAAAATATCATCCTTCACTCTGTATTCAAACAATACCAGTTTTTCCCTGGGGTCAGTATGATTCATCATAAATCCTTGGGATTCTCTTGGATCATTAGGACTTTTTGAAATAAGTTTGCTAGTCTTTTGTTTGCAAGGTTCATTTGCTTCCTTTAAATAAAATTAGAACTTGATACTTGACATGAATTATTGCTGTTCAGTCATATCGAACTTCTCAATATCTCATTTGGAGTTGACTTGGCAAAGATACTAGAGTGTTTTGTCATTTCTTTCTCCAATTCATTTTACAAATGAGAAAATTAAGGCAAACAGATTTAGGTAACTTGCCCAGGATCACACAACTAGTCAGTGTCCGAGGCCAGATTTGAATAATCTTCCTGACTCCAGAGCTGGCATTCTATCCACTGTATGACCTCTGGCATACAGTGAGAGCTTAATAAATGTCTATTGGCTTACTGATTCATTGATATGACTGTAGTTTCTCTCTTTTCCACAGTCTTTCCAAGCTCACAAACAGTAGTTTAGTAATCATATCAGCTTGTTCTTTGAGTATTCAAGGATTTAGTTCATCCCTTTTGGGTGACTAGAACTAATTAAGAAAAACTAATTGCTCACTTTACTTTTCATGGCTATCAACTTTTTATTAGTCATTTTGGTTCTGTTTATTCCATTCTCAAGATTTTGGCAGAGGAAACAGAAGCGTAATATGTGTTGAGTAGTCTTATCATCAGCTATCTTAGTGAACCATGAAGAGTAGTCCTTTCTCTTATTTGATCCCCCATTTCCCTGGGATGGTTCATAAACAGAAAAGTCAAGGACTTCCCTAGAGAGTTGTTAGCGGTGGGGAGAGGGACTTAGGTATGCCAAGGTCATACAGAAACATCAGAACTTGACCCAGGACTTGAAGCAAGCTCCACTGGTTTTCCAGCTACCATCCCACATTCAGTTCCTACTCTTAGAAGACCAGGTCACTCTTTGTATTCATCCAAAATTTCCTCATGGGGGAGTTTTGCGTGGCTTTTAAAAATCTAAGTTGATTGATTGACTTCCCTGTACATCCACATAGGTTTATGAAGACCCGAAATTCTTAACAGTTTTTTGGTGTTATGGATCCCTTCTGCAGGCTGATGAAACATGACGCCTATTTAGAAAAAACAAACAAACAAACAAAATGTTTGTTATCTACATTCTCAATTAGAGGGAAGGCTAAATTTCAACTAGAGATGAGTAAAAGAATGTCAACTGTTTTTCATTGCAGATCATGGACACTTTGAAACTGATCCCTGGATCCCTTGGGATCTGTGACCTTCAGATTCAAAATCCTTGATCTATACAGTTACCCTTGTTTTTCCTCACTAGAATCATTTTTTGTCCATAATCCAAATTTCAGACTTCTATTCCACCCTTTATCTTAAGTTGTCTCTCTCTGGAAAATTACTATCCTTGTTTTGAATTCTTTGGAGTTTGTTTTCTTAACCCTTCCTGGATTTTCTCTCCTTAATTATCATGAATTCGAAAATACAGTCATCATTTCCCTCAAAGATTCTCATAATTTAATTTTTAAATTTATTTTATTCTGAACTTTAAAAATATAACAAACATTTCTATAATATAGTAGTGAACTCTACTGTAGAGAGCACAACTCCAAAGGGTTGGCCACATTGTTTGAATGCCAAAAAAGATTACTTTAGAGAGAACTCACACAGGTCAAATGCTCCGGGAGGGGGTGCAGAAAAGTGAACAACGAACACTGTTAGGGTCTCTCAAAAACTTTGGAATTGATTGTACACTAATGGGAGACACTGGCCTGATACCAGCCAGCATGGCGTGCCCTCATCAGGGAGGGGGCTGTGCTCTATGGGCAAGGCAGAATTGAAGCGGATCAAAGGAAACACGAGAAGCATCAATTTAAAGTTCCCATCCCAGGTATTCCCATGGACTATTTGGGCCCAATCTGTGGTAAAGCATTCCAAACTCATATGGGTCTGATTAGGCACAGTCAGACTCAGTGCAAGACTCTCACATAATGATGGCATTTTTGTCCTTTGCAAGAACAAAGGGCATCAACCAACCAATACAGTAGAATAGGAAAAAAAAAGATTGCATATATGAAATTGGAAATCTATTATATACAACTTACTATTCCTTTTACATACATAATATTTTTATGTACAATAAAGTTATCCCATAACTTGCTTCCCCCCTTTTCTCTTGCCTCCCCTACCTGCCCTAGAGATGACTACCATTAGAACCAAATATGCATGTATGTGGGTGTGGATCTGTGTGCCAAGTCATTCTATCCATACTTCCATCAGTTCTTTCTCTGGATGCAGATAGTGTCTCCCTTGCTTCTTGCAAGATATTGTAGGTGACAAAGAGTAATGCTAATGATTTAGTTAGATTTACTTTATAGCCTGCTAGTTAATAAAATTAATAATTATCTTAACTGACTTTTTCAGTTAGTTTTCCATTTATTTATTTTATTCTGAACTTCAAAAATATAACAGACATTTCTATAATATAGTAGTGACCTCTACTATAGAGAGTACACCTGGGCAGCTAGGTGGTGCAGTGAATAGAGCACTGGCCCTGGAGTCAGGAGGACCTGAGTTCAAATCTGACCTCAGAGCCCTAATAATTGCCTAGCTCTGTGACCTTGGGCAAGTCACTTAATTCCATTGCCTTAAATAAAACTAAAAATTTTTAAAAGAATATACATATAGAGAGAACAATTCCAATGGCTTGGCCACAATGTTTGAATGTCAAATATATACTTGCCAAAAAAGATTACTTTAGAGAGAACTCACATAGGCCAAGTGTTCAGGGGTCAGAAAAACTCAAGGTCTCTCAAGAACTTTGGAATTGATTTGCAATATGGGAGACACTGGCACACAACCACCCAGTTGGGTGGTCCTCATTAGAGAGTGCTGTGCTCTGTTAGCAAGGAGGAATTGAAGCATGTCAAAGAAACGTGAGATGCATGTATATTTTCCAGATATATCATCATATCATTTGCCAAAAGAGATAATTTTATTGCTTCATTTCCTATTCTGCTGTTTCTTTATCTTCTCTTTTTTGCTATTGCTAGGGTTTCCAATATAATATTGGATAATATTGGTGATAGTGGGCATGGTAATTTCACATCTCATCTGATTGGGAAAGATTTCTAGCTTATCCCCATTATAAATCATGCTTACTGATGATTTTAAATACTTTTTATCAATTTAAATAAAAATACATTTATACCTATGCTTTCAAGTGTTTTAATAGAAATGAGTATTGTACTTCATCAAAAGCTTTTTCTGCCTCTACTGATGTAATTATATGATTTTGATACTTTTAATATTGATATAATCAATTACATCAAGAGTTTTCCTATGTTAAGCCATACCTATATTCCTGATGTAAAACTTGCTTCATCATAATGCATAATCTTTGCAATATATTGTTGCAATATTTTAGCTAGTATTTTATTTAGGATTTTTACATTCATATTCATTAATGAAGTTGTCTTTAATTTTCTTTCTCTGTTTTTACTCTTCCTGCTTTAGGTCTCAACATAATATTTGTTTCATAATGGGAGTTTGGTAGGATCCCTTCTTTGAATATTATTCCAAATCATTTATTCAATGTTAGAATTAGTTGATCTTTAAATATTTAATAGAATTTACTTGTAAATCTATCTGTTCCAGATGCTTTTTTCTTAAGAAGCTCATTTATGGCCTGTTCAATTACCTTTGCTAAATTAGGTCTATTTAAATACTGTATTTCTTCTTTTCTTTATCTAGGAAGTTTATATTTTTGCAAATATTCTTCCATTTCATTTGAATTGTTACATTTACTGGAATATTATTGGGTAAAATAACTCCTTATAATTGCTTTGATGTTTTCTTTAGTCACATAGTCATCCTTTTCATTTTTAATATGTTCTGGTTTTCCTCTCTCTTTTTAAAATCATTAGTCAATGATTCATCTAATTTATTGTTTTTTCATAAAACCAACTAATTTCTAGTTCTCTTTTTAATTCAATGTTTTATAACATTAATTTTATTAATCTTGCCTTTTTTAGAATTTCCAATTAATATTTAATTGGGGAGTTTTAGTTTGTTTTTGCTATTTTTAATTGCATACCCAATCCATTGTTCTGCTCTTTATTTATTGATATAAGTATGTAGAGATATAAATTTTCTTCTGATTATTGCTTTTTCTGTATCCCATAAGTTTTATTATTTCATTATTGTCATTTTCTTTAATTAAATTATTGATTGTTTCTATGATTTGTTCTTTAACATTCTCATAATTTCTGTGTTAGCAACCAGTCCCTCGTTGCTGCTCATAACCAGATCCAGATTTATAACATAGAGTTCTTTGCCTTGCTTTCTCCACTTTTAATGAACAAATTTTACATTAAAGCAAGCAAAGACTTTTTCTGTCTCCTTTATTTTAACAGACACAGGTACTCCAGACATTGTCATGAATTCCTCTCTTACTACAATCCTCTAAAGCAGATTTCGCCAACTCTTCATTCATTGTCTGGATTTGCCCAGGTGATCTCTCATGAACATGCACCACAATTATTTTCTGTTATTTTATTCAGGAATGAATAAATATATGAATAAATATGGGAAATAAGAAAACATTAAGTACTTGCCATGGGGCAAATACTCAGATTAAAATAGAAAAAAAAATGAGGCAATTCCTGCCTTCAAGGACATCTACTTACATTTTAATTGAGAGACTACACATAAATGAAAGTTCAGTGAAATATAAATGGAAAAATCCAGAAGTCCTAACTCCCTTAGTAATTAGTGTTCACACAACTGCTTTCCACCATGCTTTTTTCTCTCCATTCTATGGATTTCTTCTAATGAATATAGATTTTTTAAAAAAAACTATATTCCCATATTTTTCATCTATTCTTTTCCTTTTTCATAAGGCAGTAACTTCTGAAAAAAAATCCTCCATCTCTAAGGATCTCTGAGAGCCCTTCAGGGGTCTATGAAGTCAAGCCTATTTTCACAAAAAAAGCTAAGATGTTTTCATTTCTAATATTTATTAATAATAATCAATTGATATTCCTTCTATAAATAAACACCCTTTAAGGAGAGATCCTTGATAATTTTTAAGAATATAAATGGATAGGGGCAGCTAGATGACACAGTGGATAGAGCACTGGCCCTGGAATCAGGAAGACCTGAATTCAAATTTGACCTCAACCATTTAATAATTACCTACCTATGTGACCTTGGGCAAATCACCTAATCCCATTGCCTTGCACAAAACAAAAGAATATAAAGGAATCCCAAGAACAAAATTTTGAGAACCACTGCAAAAGGTGTCAAAAAATAAAAGCTGACATTGAAGATTATTTCTTTTATGTATATGTAGCAAGTACAGAAACTGGCACAAATTCAACACTTCATAAATGCATATTGTTTTATTGACTATTTCCATTCATCCTGCATTACAATAGGATTTGGGATTCTATTTTACCAAGTCTCAGTATGAGCCATGAGGTTGAATGCAGAATTACCTTCTTGCCTCTACTGTATTTTGTTTATCATACAAAGATGTTTCCATTGAAACATGATATGTTTTTTGTTTTCCTTTTCTTCTTGAATGTGGGTTCATTGATATTCTCCTCATTTTCTTCCTGCTCCTTTCTGGGATATCTGTTTTGGTAGATATGTGTATGTGGTTTTCCTCAGTCTCTTAATTTTCTATTTAAAGCTCTCTTGATTTGATTTACAAATCTCCATAACAAATGCATTTTGATCATTCCTCCTGACTCCAGGGCCAGTGCTCTATCCACTGTGCCACCTAACTGTCTGCCATTCTATTTTAATCTAGTTTTTAGCCCTTGGGAGTCTGTGGGATGAAAGTTTGACACCTCTAGAATAAGATTAGGTACCTGTTTGTCTATCATTTGTCTTCAGAATGCTTATGAAAACTGATTGGTCCTCGTGTATGGTAAGTTTTCAGGACCACCTCATTCACATACTGGATATAGCTTCAGGTTAATAACAGACCTTCATATTGCTCAAATGAGGTACAAATATAATAGCAACAACAAAGCAATCATCTAATTCTTCCAATTTTTCAAAGTACTTTTCATATGTTAATATAATTAAAGTTTGCAAGGTAGAAGCTATTTTTATGCCCCTTTTACAGATGAGAAAAATGAGAGATGAGTCTCCCAGAGTCACATAGCTAGCTGGTTTCTAAGGTGGGATATGAATCCAGGTATTCCTGGTTCCAAATACAGTGATTTAATTACTGTACTTTCTGTATACATCAACCAGGAATGGCCAACCTCCCCTATAAGTCTCCTTTTTCTCTGCTCAAGACTAGATGGGAGATCTGCTGGTGGTATTCATCTGGATCTACTTAGTAATATTCCTTGGGACATTAGATTTCTCTTGAGAAAGAGAAATCTTCCTCCTTCATATGTTTTACACAACCCCAAACCTTCAATATTTCTTCATATTCTTTTTCTGGCGGGGGTGGTCACATTTTTCCACTATTAACCCCCTCAGTCACAAGCAAGAGTCCTTTCTTCATTAGGGGTTTTTCTTTTTTTCCCTTTGATGTCTTTCTTCTTATTTTGAAGAATATTTCGTGTCCCATGATAGTCTGAAATACAGAGAGACATTCCTGTAGCCCTTTCATCTCTTGAAAGGAAGGTTAATCTAAATTCTGTTGACAAATGAACTAATATTTGAAAGTGTCAGACTAAAATCCATGGCTCACATTTCCTGGGCTACAGGAAAATTCTACTTGCCCTCCACACTTTTCTGGAAATGAAATCCCCAGTTTGTGTCATTGTTACTGCTAGCTCTTGTGGGCAGCTCACATGGCTAAATGCTGGATCCTTTCATTGCTGCAGAGGAGTCTCTGCTAAGTGAGGTGTTATCTGGAATGAGCCTTCTTGCCTTTAATGATCACAAGAGTTTGCTTATTCAGCTGTGTTTGAGCTAAAATTAGCAAATTTCCTGGCAAAGTCCAAATAGGTAAACATTACCTCTCTAGATTTCCATTTCCATATATCTAAGATAAAGAATAAGATTAAAAAAATGGTCTCGTTTTCCTTTATGGTCCCTTCCATAAGGGCTGGGCTGCCTTTCCCCCTTCCACTCCCCACCCCCAAACTTCAGGTTTTTCTCCTGGGTCCCTATTCTATACTTGGATTTCCACTGGATCTGCAGACCCTTCTTCTCCTGTGATATATTGAGAAGAGCACTGGATTTAGAGAACCCTAGACCCTTCACTTTCTACCTTGCTCACTTTGGGGTAGATCACTTCCCCTGCTTGGCCCCAGTTTCCTCATTATTAAAATAAGGGAGTTGCATCAGATGACCCCCATGATCCCTTCTGGCTCCCATTCTATGATCCACTAGGACTCACAGAAACTTAAAATTCTTTTATTTATTTATTCGTTTGTTTTTAGGTTTTTGCAAGGCAAATGGCTTTAAGTGGCTTTCCCAAGGTCACACAGCTAGGTCATTATTAAGTGTCTGAGGTCACATTTGAACTCAGGTCCTCCTGACTCCAGGGCCGGTGCTCTATCCACTGCACCACCTAGCTGCCCCCTAAGAGTCTTTCAGAGACCTAGGATGTCTTGTCACATGGCTGCCTCTCATATCACTAACACACAGAGCTAAGAGATTTTGGCATATTCCTTGTTCCCTCTACTATTTTAGTTCCTCGACCATAATTAATCCAAAGTCATCTTTAAAGTTCTTTCCAACCTGATAAGATCCTTGTGGCTGACATCGATGGACCTCAAGACCTTTCACCCTCATACCCTTGGCAGAGTCTTCTTTATCTCAGCCCCTCCCTCCACCATTTCAATACTCTCATTTCCTGGTTCCTCAGTCTTTTCAAGAACCATGACTTCTGTTTCCACTATGCCTCAAGCACATATAGAACAGATTCCACTTTAGACTGTGCCCACCCTCATTCTATCCACCTCAAGGTAGCTCAAATCCCACCTGATGTAAAGATCCAATCCCATCTCCATACCTCTAGTCCATTTCCTCTGAGAGTAGCTTTCATTGACACAGTTTTTTTTCTTATATATAGTATAGTTAGCTGCATGTTTTCTCGCTCAATAGACTGTAAGATCCTTGATGGCAAGGATTGTGTATTTCTCTTTCTTTGTAGCTGTAAGGTATAGCAGAGAGTCTGGCACAACGTTGACTGAATCATACCCACCTTCCATTAAATTTGTGCCAGATTCTAGAACTTCTTGTTATGTTGCTGATTTTTATTCCTCCTTTAGAATTTGTAGCCAGCCAATGCCCTAGAATTTGGGAGACTCTTAGAGTTGGAAAGAACCTCAAAGGTCACCTAGCCCTGATGCAACTACATTATTCCCCTCTGTGGTCTGGCCAGCACATTACTATGTAGCCTCTACTTGAATCTCTCCACTGACAGTTTCCCAGGAAACAGGTTCCACTGTTGGATGACTTCATTTGTGAGGAAACTTTTGTTGAACTAAAATTTCCCACTTATAATTCTCACCTGAATCAGCTTTTTGAAAATTCATTCTTCCCAAGTTGTATCATGAATATTAAATAATACTATATAGTTCATGAAATCACAGATCAAGAGCTCAAAGGGTCCCCAGAGACCATCTAACCCAACTCTCTCCATTTACAGATAAGAAAACTGAGAATAGGAGAGGTTAAACAGTTTATCCCAGGTCACACAGCAGTAAATGGCAGAGTTATAGTTATTTTAGAGACCTAGGATGTCTTGTCACATGGCTGCTCCTCTCATATCACTAACACACAGAGCTAAGAGATTTTGGCATATTCCTTGTTACCCTCTACCGTTTTAGTTCCCAGGTCCATCTGCTTAAAATGAAGTAGTCATTCAACCAGCACCAAAAAGATTTAGATCATTTGAAAAGCACTTTGAAGTCCTGAAAACAGTATTGGCCTAGGTACCAGGAGATCTGATTTCTGGTCAATCAATCAATCAATCATTAAACACCATTTACTAGGTCTAGTGTCCAAACTCCATGAAATACTTATAACTTTCACTAGTCAATTCCTTTCCCTAAATCTTAATTTCCTCATCTCTAAAATGATTGGTTTTTTACTAGATAATCTTAAAGAATTTTCCTTGCCCTAATTTCCACCTTGCTCTCCCAAATGATGATTCCATAACTATCTTTTTAAATGGAACCAGTCATTTCATTAATAATCAGTGAAAAAACTCTACCAGTACAGATTTGCAAATGTTTTGAAACTTATGATCTTACAGTAGGAAACTACTGCTTCAAGGGTCAAGTCTAATCCACCACAAGTTTTAAACCCAAAGCTAAGAATGGTTTTAACATTCTAAAAATAACAAAATCATTATTAGCCTACTGTCCCTACAAAAATAGGAGAAGTAAATAGGATTGTATTCTCTAACCATATCTTTGACTTAAGAGTGGTCTAGGGAACTAAAAGATTAAATGATTTGTCCAAGGTCATCCAGCCAGCATGTGTCAGAATGGAGACTTGAACCTAGGTCTTCCTGACCCCAAGTCCAGCTTTCTACCTACTGTGGCAATAGCCACATTATAATAACATTATAAAATAATGCTATTGTCAAGCATTCTGAATGTATAAAATAATTTTAAATGATTTAAAAGTGCTGACTCATATGACAAATAACAAAGCCAGCTTTTCGAATAGTTATAAAACCTTCCTTTGAGCTCAGATTTAATGTCTGAGAAAGAGAAATACAGAGCCCACTTGCAGAGCTGATAGGGTCCTACAGAGCATTGCCCTATTCCATTATCCTTTGACTGGTAATTACTGTGCATGGCCCATCTGGTGGGGGACAAGTACTTCTGGTTTTAGTGTTGATGATATTAGGATTTTAAAAGGGTTTTGAGCATCTGAAATATTGACACAGATTGCCACTGATGAGTCATCTTGGCTGTGTTGTGATGATAATCAACAACTTTGTTAGCAGCTTCTTCTAAAATAAAAGTCAGCTATGCTCCTCAGTAAACAAGATAAAGTTGGCAAGCATTAAATACAAGAGGAATTGCAAGTTTTCCTCTCTGTTGTAGAGTATGAAATACAAAATATGGTCATGAAAAGGGCCCTAAATATATAGCCTAGAAACCTAACAGCATTATAATAAACACTGCTTTCATTTTTTAAATTAACAAATACTTTTTTTCTTTCTTCCACCCATTGCTCCCAAACAGCAGGATAGAAACCATTACATTTCTCTACCATAATTTGGTCATTCTCCAACTGCCTTAGCTTTCAGTTCTTTGCAAAAAAAAAAAGCTGCCATAAATATTTTTGTATATTTAAGACCCTTTCCTCTTTCTTTGATCTTTCTGGATTATAGATATAATCATGGTATCACTGTGTCAAAGGGTATTCCCTGTTTAGGAACTTTCCACGTTGTTTCCCAAACATCATAACTGCCATTAAAGCTCCAAAACCTCAGCATCTCTGTGATCACAATTCATGGATATTCTCTCTGGTGATGCAGATTGAAATCAAATCATCTGATCATCAAGTGCAATTCTTGTCCTTGTCTCTCACAACAGGTAATCAAACCAATGTTCTAAAGCCCTTCCTTGAATCCTCTAATTTCATTTTTTAAATTTTTTTTAGGTGTTTGCAAGGCAATGGTGTTAAGTGACTTGCCCAAGGCCACACAGCTAGGTAAATAGTAAGGGTCTGAGGTCAGATTTGAACTCAGGTCCTTCTGACTCCAGGGTTAGTGCTCTATCCACTGCACCACCTAGCCACCCCTAAATTTTTTTAAAATGATGTATTTATTTGTTTTTCCAACTACATGCAACAATAATTTTTACCAATCATGTTTTGGCAAGGTTTTGAGTTTTATTTTATTTGAGTTTTATTTATTTGAGTTTTGATTTTTCTCCCTCCCTCCCTTTCCTCCCCACCCCCAACAGAAAGCAATCTGACATAGGCTCCACATTTATAACCATGCTAAACACAGGTCCATATTGATCATGTTTTGAGGAATCTCCTATTTTTTTAATCATGTGATAGATAATGAATTCCTTTACACTGTTAATTCCATGAAGTTTTTCATTTGCAATGACTGTAGTCCATCTATTTTCACCATGTACCTCTGATGCACCAACGTGGCACAGTGAAAAGAAAATTGGCTCAGAAGTTCAAGGACTGGGGTTCAAATCCATTATCTGATCCTAATTTGGCTTCCCCTCACTTCTCTAATCTTAGTTTTCTCTTCTGTAGAGGAAAAGAGTTGATCAGGTGACTTCTGAACTCCCTTCCAGCTTTTATTCTATGATTTTCAATATTTATTCTTTGGAACTATGGTGTTCCTCAACTTGTAAGTATATGATATCTCTGGAAGAATACAAGTGTTGAAAATAATATAGGTCTTTGTTTCAAGGAGAACCTTGGGATCACTAAAAGAACTCAAACTCTTCTCATTTGTTCAATTCTGAATCAGTTCATAGTTTAATTTAAAGGTCTCTCCAAAGATAAGTATGGATGGAGAAACTCTATAGATTATCCAAAAAATGCATATGATAGTCCAGACAATAGGCATTTTTTATTCTCTTGGTTTTTCCTGAATGGATCATCAGTCAGTTTGCATTTATTTATTAGTCACATTAAATCCTTTTGAGTGATGATGAATTTCATTTAAGAGTTTCTGCAAGGTTCCTAGACTTGATTCAGTCACAGTGAGGTCACCCACAATATTACTATGATGATTTGCTTACATTTACTTATCTAACTCTTTGAGGTTCACAAAGCTCTAAGTACATTATTTTGGTTGAACCTCACAACAGCTCTGCAAGAGAAGTAATGCAAATCCTATCCTTCTCTAGACAAATTGTTTTTTCCTCAAAAAGCCTATGCACTTATATAGAGTCTTAAACCTGGTGTCTAGTGCAGCACCGGACACTTACTAAATGTGTGACTCTTGGGCACATCACTTACTTCTATTTGCCTCAGTTTCTTCATCTGTCAAATGAAGGTAATAATAGCCCCTACTTCCTGGGGTTATTATAAAAATCAAATAAAAGAAGAACAGGTAAAATGATTTGTCAACCTTAAAATGCTGTGAATATTATCCATTATACTTGTTATTTCTTCTTTCATCCCATTTCTAGGCTATCAATCATTCCAATGAACAAATAAAAGAAGATGAGATTCAGGAAAAAGACAGTTTCATGAATAGATTATTTATAACACAACATTGAGAGTATTCTCAATATTCTACTCTGTGTCTGTTCCTAATTCATATCAGTTGATGAAAAGGACCTCAGGGCTACTGAGAAGTTTATGGTTCTGTCCAGAATGGTAACTCATAGATTATTGAACATCACATTTCATATTAAAGACCAATTTTCTCTCTAGGATGCCTGACAATTTTGTCTCTCCAGCAGAAGGGTCAGTGAAAGTTAAAATTCATGATTTTGTCAAAGCCATCAAGTCAAAGCTTTCAGTGTCTGGAAGCCTCTTATGGACAATAACATTACCAGAATGGAAGTGTTAAGGTCAACTCTTATTTCAACCTTTATTTGTCAGACATTTATGAAACACTTATTGTGTAGAAAGCCCAGTGCTGAGTACTAAAGGAGAAAGAAAGATAAAGAAGATAGAGTTCTTCCCTCTCTTAGATAAAAACTGTTGGGAAAATTGGAAGTTAGCATGGAAAAAACTTGTATTAGACCAGCACCTCACACCCTCTACCAAGACAAGATCAAAATGGATACGGGATTTAGACATTAAAAAACAAAATTATAAGCAAACTAGGAGAACAAGGAATAGTTTAGCTGTCAGATCTATGGAAAGGGAAAGAGTTTATGACCAAGGAAGAGATGGAGAACATCGCTAAAAACAAACTAGATAATGTTGATTACATTAAATTAAAAAGCTTTTGCAGAGACAAAACCATTGTAACCAAGATCAAAAGAAATGTAATATATTGGGAAACAATTTTTATGACTAGTGTTTCTGACAAAGGACTCATCTCTAAAATATACAGAGAACTGAGTCAAGTTTTTAAAGGATATGCAAAGGCAATTTACAGATGAGGAAATCAAAGCAATCCATAATCATATGAAAAACTGCTCTAAATCACTAATTATTAGAGAAATGCAAATTAAACCATCCCTGAGGTACTACCTCACACCTCTCAGACTGGCCAATATTACCAGAAAGGACAATGATCCACATTGGAAGGTATGAGGGAAATTTGGGACACTAATGAATTGTTGGTGGAGCTGTGAACTCATCCAGCCTTTCTAGAGAGCAATTTGGAATTATGTCCAAAGGGCAATAAAAATGTACAAACCCTTTGATCCAGCAATACCACTACTGGGTCTATACCCTGAAGAGATGATGAAAAAGGGTAAAAACATCACTTGTACAAAATTATTCATAGCAGCCCTGTTTGTGGTGGAAATGAATTGGAAACTGAGGAAATGTCCATCAACTGAGTAATGGCTTAACAAATTGTGGTTTATGTATGTGATGGAACACTAATGTTCTACTAGAAACCAGGAGGGATGGAAATTCAGGGAAGCCTGGAATGATTTGCATGAACTGATGCTTAGCAAGATGAACAGAACTAGAGGAACACTGGATACCCTAACAGCAACATGGGAGTGATGATCAACCTTAATGGAATTGCTCATACCAACAGGGCAACAATCAGGCACAATCCTGGGATATCTGTGATGGAGAATGCCATCTTTATCCAGAGAAAGAATTGTGGAGTTTGAACAAAGACCAAAGACTATTGCCTTTAATTTAAATGTAACCTTCTTATGCAATTCTGCTATATCTCATACTATATGTTTCTTCCCTTAGGATGTTATTTCTCTCTCATCACATTCAACTTAGATCAATGCATATTAAGACTAACAAACTGCTTTCTATGGGGGTGGGGGGGAGGGAAGCAAGATTAGGGGAAAATTGTAAAACTCAAAATAAATAAAACCTTTCTAAAATTAAAAAAAGAAGTGGCCTGCAATAGACCCATCTTCTCTCCACTATCTACCCTCCACAACAGCTGCCTAAAAGATATTTCATAAACATAGATATGACTATATCATTGACTTTTCCTTCTCCAAAATCTTCAATGATTCCTATCACTTCCAGAATAAAAGACCAAATTCTTGACCTGACATTTAAAGCCCTCCATAATCTGCATCACATTTATTTCCCAACACATCCCCTTCATATAGTCTCCATTTTAGAGTTAAATTTGTCTTTCAGCATTGCTTGTGGAAGCAAGAAATATTTCCTGTCCCACCTCTAAATTTTTTTGCACAAGGGTTTTCCCATACATCCCATCTTTACCTCTACTTCCTTCAAAGCAAAGTTGGGCACTAATTTTTTTTATCTATCATAGGTCTTTCTTGCCTTTTCTCTCTCTCCTTTCCCCTTACCGGCACTCTGCCTCTCCCTTTTCCAAATCACTTTGTATATACTTTGCATTTTAAAAGTGAAACACAGTGGAGCCAAAATGATAGAGAAAAGCCAGGACTCTCTCCCCAGTTTCCTTCAGAAACAACATTAAATCAAACCTCTAAACAGATTCTATGCCACTGAAACCACAAAAAGACAGGGCAGAATAATTTTCCTGTTTAAGATGTCTTGGAAGATATCTTTAGAAAAAGTCCGTCTACTTTGGGTGGAGGGGGTATGGAACCTAGTGCAGCTAGGATGTGGTAAAGTCAGCAGGAGGCTCTTAGCCACAGCCAAGATTAGGATTGTCCTAGGAGAAAAGGAAAGGGGGGAGGAACAATAGGTTCAATTACATCACATGAAGAGATGCAAAGGACTTATTATAGTAGAGGGAAAGAAGGGAGGGGGTGGACATTGCTTGGATCTTACTCTCATTGAATTTGACTCAGGAGGGAATAACACATACTCAGTTGGGTTTAAAATTTTATTTTACCTGACAGGGAAGAAAGAGAGGGAAGGGGGATTGATGGAAGGAGGGTAGAAATAGGAGGGGAAAGGGGAAAGAAAAAGGAAGGGAGGGCAGATTGGAGGAGGTGGTGGTCAGAAGCAGAGCAGTGGTGAGGATGGCTAGGATGGGAAAAGTTTAGATGGGGAAAATAGGATGGAGGAAAATACAGAGTTAATAATCATAACTGTGAATGTGAATATTATTAAAATGGAAGCAGATGAGGGGAAAGGAGGGATTTAGAGATCCTGAGAGGTAGAGCAAGGGAGGTAGGGTAGCCACATGACTGGGGCTCTACCTATCCACCCACCCCCACCCCCAGTAGTGGGGAGAAGAAAGGAGAAGCAGGGAGTGAGGGGAAGAGAATGGGGAGTAGGAAGAGAGGAAGATGGAGGGTTGCGGGGGGAATCCTCTGTGGTGATCTTGAGATTTAAACAATCTTGTGAGTGTCCAGGGGTCTGGAGGAAATGACCTTAAACCCACCAGTTATTTTGATTACTCAATAATCAAAGTGCTGGACCTGAGAGAGGGAAGCTCTGAATTCAAATCCAACCACAGATGCTTAATAGCTGGGTGACCCTGGGTGAGTCTCTTCACCCCTCTATCTCTACTTTCTCATCTTTAAAATGGGAACAATAATAATAGCTCCTGGACCTGGAATGTACTCTCTAGTCCCATCTCACTGAGCTCCTCTCTTTAAGGAGCAGCCTCACTAAATTTGTGGAGGTAATGAATATGATCTTTATTTAATTTTCAATTAATATTTACTACATAAATTTTCAGCCATGTCAACTCTTGAAGACCATTTCCTAAGCTGTATTGAATTTGCAATTCGTGTTGCTAAAGGGGTACTACATCGACAGAATCTTGAATTGAATATCCAGAATGTTGAAGCAAGAAGAGTTGGCAGAGGTGCTATTGGAAGTCTGGAATTTGATAAAGACTATTTCTCTTTTGATGAAGCAATTAAAGGTAAAAATAATGATGATACCATAGTTTATGACAAAGAAAATGAAAGTGCAGCAGAATCAAGTGTTGGAACTAATGCAGGGTGGGAAGATGCCATGACTAAAATGAAACAAAAAACTTCATCAAAAACAAAGAGCTGGAGAAGGGAAAAAAAGCAAGAAAAACAAGAGAGCCTGGAGAAAAGAAATTATTTGATAAGAAACGGGAGTGGGGAATGATGTGCAGAGTGAAGCCAGATGTTGACAAAGGCAAAGAAGTAGGGAGAAATCTTGAGAGAATTGCTCTGAGGGATGTTATTCAGGGCTATTTAGAAGCACCAGAAGAATGTTGATGAAAAAAATGAAAGAAGGTGGAGGTTCTGTGAAAAAATGTGCCAAGTGGATGCTGACTAGCACCAACAGAGATTTCATTAGTTTTCTCAGAAGAATGGATGAAAGCAAAGACAGCAGGAGTTCAGAGGCCAGAATCCACAAGACCAACAGGCTAAAGCAAAATCAAAACCGACCTCAAGCTGTAACATATTGTGTGATGACTTTGTGATGGGAGTAACAATGAATGACTGGGATAAGGAAAAGCATGGGCCAGACAGCACAGAATAATAATCCAGAAGTAACTGACAGAGGACATCATAGAGAAATTGGAATCCTTTATGAATTTATTTTTCTGGGTTAAAGTGTTTATCATCTAAATGAATTTTTCAATATGAAAGTGATGATGTAAATGCTTTTTAAAGAGAAAAAAAACAGACTGCCTTTATTTTCCCCCAACTTCAAAACTGTCTTTTCACTTTACTTAATTTTTTCTTAGTCTATATCAAAATCCAAAACTATCTTCCAAAACAATTACGATTTTTAGCATTTCCCAGAAACATTTTATGTATTCAAAACAAAACAGTGCCTCTTGGTATATTTGCCAAGTTCATTACAATTTTAATATTAGTAATGAGTTTTGCTCTATTCTTGCATTTCCAAGCTAGTGATATACCTAGAAATGTTATTACCAACTGGTAATGAATATGATCTTTATTTAATTTTCAATTAATATTTACTACATAAATTCTATGATTCTAAAAAATGAGAACAGATAAATTAAAAGTTAAAAGTTAAAATCCTGCAATATGTTGTTTATAAGAAACATATCTGAAGCTGAGAGATACAGAGCAAAACTAGAGAAAACATATTATGTTTTAGCATTAGTAATAAAAAAAAGCCGGGGTAGAAATTCTGATCTCAGACGAAGCAAAAGCAAAAGATGGAACTAATGTAAAAGGATAAAACAGGAAGCTAAAAGCTACCATAGACAATATTCATACTAAAAATTTATGCACCTGGTGGTATAGCATCAAATTCTTAGAGGAGAAATTAAAGGAGTTACAAGAAGACATGGAGGCAAAACTATACTAGTAGGGGATTTCAACCTTCCTCTCTCAGAATTAGGTAACATGTAACCACAAAATAAACAAAGAAGAAGTTAAGGAAATGAATAGAATTTTAGAAAAGTTAGACATGATAGACCTCTTGTAATAACTGAAAGGGGATATAAAGGAATTTATCTTTATTTCCAATGGGGCACTTATAAACTCACTATGTATTAGGTCATAAAATCCTCACAAGTAAATGTAGAAATGTAGAAAATACTAAATGAATCTTTTTTCAGATCATGATGCCAAAAAAACTACATGTAATAAAGGGTCATGGAAAGAAAGACTAAAAATTAAAAACTAAATGATATAATCATAAAGAATGAGTTGGTCAGACATCAAGTCATAGTCACAATCAAAATTTCATCCCAGAAAATGACAATAATGGTACAACATACCAAAACTTGTGGGATTCAGTCAAAGCCATTCTTAGGGAAAATTTTATGTTTCTAAACACTTAAATGAATATAATAAAGAGGAGATTAGTGAATTGGGCATGTATCTAAAAAATCTAGGGAAAAAACAAATTAAATATTCCTTATTAATGCCAAATTAGAAATGTTGAAAATCAAAGGAGAGATTAACCAAATTGAAAGTAAGACTACTGAAATAATAAATAAAATGATGAATTGGTATTATGAAAAACCCCAAAAAACCCCAAAACAGATAAATTTTTGAATTATTTGAATAAAAAAGGAAGAAGAAAACAAAATTGCCAGTATCAAAAGTGAAAAGGGTGAATCAACAGCCAATGAAGAGGAAATTAAATCCAAAATTTGGAACTGTGTTGCCCTACGGTATTCCAATAAATCTGGCGATCTAAGTGAAATGGATGAATATTTTCAAAAATATAAATTGCCCAGATTAACAGAGAAAGAAATAAAATATTTAAATAACCCCATTTTAGAAAAATAAATTTAACAAATCAATAATGAACTCCCTAAGACAAAATATCAAGTCTTAGCTGGATTTATCAAAATATCAAGCCTTAGACATTCCTAGCTGTGTGACCCTGGACAAGTCAGTCGATCTTTGTTCTATATACTAGACACTGCACTAGGGACTAATCAATCTTTGTTCTAAATTCTAGACTCTGCACTAGGGACTGGCACACAAAGACAAAAGCCAGAAGCCTGAAGAAGAATCAAAGGAAGACAAAGTTCATTTTATGGAGGAAGAGGAAAGAAGAGTCATTTGTATTCACTGAGGTGTTATTAAAACCTTCCATAAAATAGGAGTTAATGCAACTTCATTCTACCAAGCATTTAAAGAACAATTAATTTCAATTCTATATAAACTATTTGGAAATATAGATGAAGGAGTTCAACTCAAATTCTTTTTGTAACACAAATATACTGCTTATACTTAATTTAGGAAGAGTTCAAACAGAGAAGGTCATCAATCAATTTCCCTAATGAATATTGATGCAAAAATTTCAAATAAAATATTAGCAAAAGGCAATTTATCTCCAGGGTAAAATACTATGACCAGGTGGAAATTATACCAGGAATGCAGGAGTGGTACAATATTAGGAAGACAATCAACATAATTAACCATGTCAATTTATTCTACCTAGCTGCCCCACTGAATAACTTTTGATAAGTTACATCACCCATTCACCCATTCCTATTATAGACATTAGAGAGCATAGGAATAAATGAAATTTTTCTTAAAATGATAAACATTATCTATCTAAAATCATCATCAAGAATTATATGTAATATGGATAAGCTAGAAGCATTACCCAGTAAGATCAGTGGTAAATCAAGGATGCCCATTATGACCACTATTATCCAATATTAGAAGTGTTAACATTAGCAATAAAAAAAGGAAAAATAAATTGAAAAAATTAGAAGAAGCAATGAGGAAACAATACTCACACTCTTACAGATGAGATGATGTATACTTAGAGGATCTTAGAAAATCAACCAAAAACTAGACTCCGGCTTCTGGGATAAGAAATCACTATTTGACAAAAACTGCTGGGAAAACTGAAAAATAGTATGGTCAAAAATAACCATAGTCCAACATCTCAAAGCCTATACCAAAATAAAGTAAAACTAAGTACATGATTTAGACATAAAGGGTGATATTATAAACCAATCAAGAGAACAAGCAATAGTTTGCCTGTCAGTTCTACAAAGAGAAGAAATTATAACCAAACAAGAGAACATTATGAAATGGAAATTGGATAATCTTGATTTTACATCAAAAAGACTTTGCCCAAATGAAACTAATTCAATCAAGATTAGAAGGAATGCATAACAATGGGAAACATTTTTTCTAGTCAGTGTTTCTGAAAAAGGCCTCATTTCTAAAATATATGGAGAACTGAGTCAAATTTATGAGAATACAAATTATTCCCCAATTGATAAATGAGCAAAGGATATGAACAGTTTTCAGATAACAAAAAAAATTAAAGGTATCTATGGTCATGTGAAAAAATGCTCTAAATCACTATTGATTAGAGAAATTCAAATTAAAGCAACTCTGAAGGTACCACCTCACACCTCTCAAATTGGCCAATACAGCAGAAAATAAATAAGATAAATATTGGAGGGCATGTGGGAAATCTGGTACAATCATGCATTCTTCATGGAGTTGTGAACTGATCCAACCATTCTGGAGAACAGTTTGGAGCTATGCCCAAGCAATAACACTGCTAAGTCTTACCTCAAAGAGATCATTAAAAAGTGGAAAAGGACCCACATATATAAAACTACTGATAATAGCTCTTTTTTCTTGGTGGCAAAGACTGGAAATTGAAGGGATGTTCATCAATTGGGGAATGGTTGGACATGTTATGGCATATAAATGTGATGGAATGATGGTACCCATATCAATGAAATTGAAGGTTTAAAAAGAAAACCTCACTGTAGTGCATATTTTTATACAATATGTTACATCTCTTCAATGGAGTAGAAACTACCGGAGCACAGGTACAAATTTTCCTTTACTAACCAATACTAACCACGATGGGGCCTGTCACTTGACAAAGCTTATGGGATTCAATTAGAATACATTGAGCAGCTAAAGCACATAAGTAGCTATTTTAGAAAATAGAATGTGATCCATACAAAAGAGAGAGTAAAACCAGGTGACATTTGAATCAGAAGAAAGAAAGATCACTTCGGTCTGATGAATATGCAGAGGATGTCATTTGAACCATACCTTGAGTTATGGGTAATATTTCAACAGGCAGAAATGGTGGGTATCTGGAAGGGCATTGTAGACAAGTCTGTCTCTCCACTGCAAAGAATTGTAATTCTAAGATGCATAATATAATGATAAAAAAGCTATAATATATTGTGTTGTTGTTTTTGTTCAGTTCTATCTGCCTCTTCATGACTCCTTTGAGGGTTTTCTTGGCAAAGATTATAGAGTGATTTGTCATTTCCTTCTCAGTTCATTTCACAGATGAGGAACTGAGGCAAACAGGATAAAGTGACTTGCCCAGGGTCACATAGCTAGTATGAGGTGGAATTCAAACTCAGATTTTTCTGAATCCAAGTCTGGCACACTATCCACCGTGCCACTTGGCTGCCCTATAACATGGTATAACATAAAATGCTATATAGGGCTTCTGGGTGGCACAGTGGAAAGAATGCTAACTCTGAAGTCAAGAAGACTTCCTCTTCTGTGTCAAAATCTAGCCTCAGTTACTTGTGACCGTGGACAAGTCACTTAATCCTATTTGCCTCAGTTCCCTCATCTTTAAATTGAATTGGAGAAGGAAACAGCAAATCAATATCGTTGTCAAGAAAACCCCAAATGGGCTCATGAAGAGTTGGACACAACTGAAATGCCTGAATAACAAGAAAAAAAATGATATATGAATAAATCAATAAAATATTTAAATGTTGATTATAAACAAAGTATTGCATTATATATAATTATTAACAGATAACGGAACTATTTAATTGTTTGTTTCTTACCCTTAGTGACCATCTAAAGAAGCCAAATTTGGCTGCTAGGTTCCCATTAGGTTGCTTCTTTCTTGTCTTGTCTTTTCTTTTTAAACATTTCCCAGGGATCACTTTCTAAAATTTTTCTTCTTCCTATTTCTTTGCAATAATAATAATAAAGTTCAGCTGTTTGCTATGCCAGACAAGGTTGGCTGCACGGAGTGATCCATTGTGTGGAATTATGATTTCAGTGTCTAATTTATTACAATTTTATATCACTGTTGACACGTTGGCTCTCAGAAGCAGACTAAAGCTTTGACCTTTATAGACAGATGAGGTCTGTTGAAAGAAAATGACCTTATAAAAAAGTAATCCTACAAAATTAGGCAGAATTATACAAAGAAGTTTGGTAAGAGAGACATTAGGGATATGTGTGCAAATATATAAAAAAACAGTTCTACCCACTAATTATTTTTTGTTTTGGAAAGTAGTTGTTTGCATAAAAATATTACCAATATTCACATTAAATGGGTTTATTATTCTTTTGTCAAATTAATGTCCTAAAACTTTAGCAGTTTTAATTTCTAATCATGTAAATATGAGAGGATATAATCCACATTAAAAAAACCCTTTGTGATCCTTAATTTTTAAGAGTTCAGGAGCAGCTAGGTGGCACAGTGAATAGAGCACTGGCCATGGAGTCAGGAGGGCCTGAGTTCAAATCTGACCTCAGACACTTAATAATTACCTAGCTGTGTGGTCTTGGGCAAGTCACTTAACCCCATTGCTTTGCAAAAAAACCTTATAAAAAAGAGTTTAAAGGGATGCTGAGATCAAAAATATTGGGACCTGGTGCTCTAATCCAATGAAATCATGGACCTGAACATCAACCCTCCCTCCCGCCACTCCCCACACCCAAGCACCTATAAAGCAAGTAAGAAATGCTTGCTGAATTGAATTATTACTTGTACTGGTAAACAGAGGCTTCAAACTCATATCACTATACCTTGTCAGAAAAGTAATTTTTATTTGATACGAATAGTTGACATTTTTGAGTTTTTAGGCTCAAAGATTTAGTATTAGAAGGGCAGCTAACGGGGCGGCTAGGTGGTGCAGTGGATAGAGCACGTGCCCTGGGGTCAGGAATATCTGGGTTCAAATCCTACCTCAGACAATTAATAATTACCTAGCTATGTGGCCTTGGGCAAGCCACTTAACCCCATTGCCTTGCAAAAACTAAAAAAAAAATAAAATTTAGAAAACTTTTTTAAAAAGGGCATCTCAGTTGCTCAGTGGTTAGGAGGCCTGGAAGCAGGAAGACCTGGGTTTAAATCTGGCCTCAGACATTCCTAGCTGTGTGACCCCGGACGAGTCAGTCTATCTTTGTTCTATATACTGGACTCTGCACTAGGGACTGGCACACAAAGAGAAAAGCCAGAAGCCTGAAGAAGAATCAAAGGAAAACAAAGTTCATTTTATGGAGGAAGAGGAAAGATGAGTCATTTGTATTCACTGAGGTGTTGTTAAAATCTTCCATAAAATAGGAGTTAATGCACCTTCAAAAATGACACCGCTGAGGTCTCAGATCTCATAATAACTTGAACATTAGAGCAAATTACCAGATAGAAAGCTTGGTCAAATTGCCGACGGGTCAAGGTCAAATACCTTGAGTTGAGGGTGTGTGGTTGCTTGGCTCCTTGGCACCTTGGCTTCTTGACGCCTTGACTCCTTGGCACCTTGACAGAGGATGCCAATAGTGGAAACTCGTGGGAAGAAAGCAATTGCTGTTTCATTTAAACTGCAAGGGTTACAGCTTTCCTCGAAACTGTGTCCAAATTTTCTGACATTTCCAGCCAACTCTTCCCATGTTAAACTTAAAACAATTGCATTACCTTGCCAATGTCCAGAACTTGACATCAGTTTTCAATTCCTCAAATGAGAAATAAGGGTTACAAGAGCCTTGGATTCTATTTCAGATTAAATCTTTTTTTTCAAAAAGTCTCATTTCAGGGACTCATGGGATTATAGCTAAAATTTTCCAACATATAGAGTTCAACCCATTTATTTTATAAGCAGAAGTCAAGACAAATTAAATGATTTTCCCCAGGTAACACCGACCTGGAATCAGATGGGTCAGAGATGAGATTTGAACCTAAGTCATCTCACTTCAAAGTCAGTATTATCCCCTTATCTTAAAAACATAGCTCCCATTTCAATAAGACTGTTTAACATTGACAGTTTTTTTTTCTTTACAGCAACTTTGTGAGTTAGGTTGTTCAAATAGGAATGTTACTGATCCCATTTAACAGAAGATGAATCTGATCTCAGAGAAGACCAATGCTTTGCTCATGGCTGATAACTGAAAGAGCCAGCTTTTGAACTTAGGGCCATTCTACAAACTCAAGTGGATCCCTATTACCAGTGGGGTAAAATATCAAGATGGTTGGCATTTAAAGTCCTTCACCGATGAGACCCAAACAATCTCTCCAGTCTTGTTATAGAGCACTCTTGCGATTCCTTAGCTAAACTGGCCTTCTTATTGTTCTTGGCACAAAACATTCCATCTCCCATCAACATGTCTTTGCCCAGGCTGTGCCCTAAGCCTGTAATGGACCCCCCTCTTTATCTTTCCCTCTTAGAACCCATAATTTCCCTATAGGACCATCAATGATCTTTTATGATTTTGACTAGTAGCCCCCCTCGTCCCACCCCTCTGTTTGGCATTTGTTTTACATACTCTCTCTGTTGTTCTTGTAAGCTTCCTGAGGACATTTTTGACCCTGTATCTCCAACACCTCGCACAACTCCTGAGACACGATAGGTGAATGATGAAGTAACACCAACTGTACTTCAGTGGAAACTGCCAGTGGAAACAATACTTTTTTGGTAATTTTGTTATCATTTACTATAATTTCATCTGTGGTATTGCACTTTAAAAGCCAATAATTACAGGCAGATAGAATATTATTTTCGAATAAAAATATTCATCTTACTCTTTTATATGTAAAATGAATTGTATCCCTTGACACAACTTGGTCCTTTGAAGTTTTCTTTAGTTTGGGTCTTTCTAGAGCCTTAATGTTTATTGACTGACTGAATTCCATCTACAACTTTCTTGGTTGAAAAACTTCCTACATTCCTCTCAAAACAAAAGACCATCTTGTAGAAATACAGAATTTCTAAGCTGGAAGGGACCACCATGGCCATCCAGAGCAGCCCATTCCTGAAGACCACCACCTTCTTGCACATATCCAACATGTGGTTGCCTACACTTGGCTTAGAGATCTCCACTGCAAGAACCCCCTTTCACCCTTCTTCAGCATAACTCCAACTAATAGGAAGTTGGGAGGTTTTTTTTTTCCACCTGACATGGAGCATCAATTTTATTCTTGGTAATTTCTCCCCTAGATAAAAACCCTACTCCAGGGCTCTTGTTCTTGAGAAAATACAGCATTTCATTATTCATTCATGAGTTGGCAATGGTGCCATACATCTAACTGCCTCCTTTGTGGAGTTTGAGGCTTAAGAGTCAGTGATTTGTTAGCAATTAGAGATTTGAAAGTCTCGCCTCTAAGTAAATCGAGCAAATGTAGAAATGTCTGAAGGGTCTGCCATTTTCACACTCAAGTGCTCCAGCTATTTCTTATGAGGCTACTTCAGGCAAAGGGACCCTGCTGGCTTCAGAGCTACCGTCACTATCTGTCTCTCACATTGCCATTCTACGTAGAGCTCATGAGGGGAGCACTTTTCAGCTTCAAAAGCTTTATGAGTTTTAATTACACTCATGAAAAGTCCTCATCTTCTGAGCAAAGAAAGGCAATAAATTCTCCAAGGTCATTGAAAGGAGCCACAGCCTAGATATTGTCATAACCTCCAGGGTAAACCACAGTCTGAAAAGTTTGAATGCTAGCAATAATCAATAGGAGTTGGTTGGGGGAAGGTCTGGTGTCTGAAAGGGCCTGCTCCTGAGAAAAATACATTGGAGTAGAGGAGGGAAAAAGTCAGCATCTAAGGTAGGATGCCTCTGGTTCATGACTGAGGGGATGGGAAGAGTAAATAGAGATAGGATTCCAGGTCGAGGGGTGGAAGGGAGCTCAAGAGTTATCTAGACCTGTGAGGATACTATGGCCAGGCACATCATTCAATTCAGTTCAGTCCAATCTAATGTAATTTCATTTGACCATATTTATTTAATTTCTGGTACCATGCACATGGAGAATTAAAAAAAAGTGAAACGGCCCAGGCCTGCCCTGAAAGACTTCAATTCTTTGGGGGAAGGTTGTTTCATATATATGTGTGATATACATATACATATATATATATATATATATATATATATATATATATTACATATGCATGCAAATAAGACAAAATAGATTCAATATTAATGCTATTAGTGGGAGGGAACACTATCAATTGAAGGAACTGGGAAAGGTCTATTTTAGGAGAAAACCAAGCTTTCATGGGAACCTGTAAGCAGGAGATCTACTTGAACCTGCTGGATTACAGAGACCTTTTCCGTTTAATTCCACATTTACAGAGATTTGGATTAGTCAATTTGGAAGTGGCCTCTCTAAATCTGAATCAACTCTTCTCAGGAGCTGAAATAACCCCCCCACCCTCTATTCAGTTTGTGAATTTTTTTTTGCTATATCTTTGTAGTAAATTTTCTTTGCAGAATTAATTGATGTTAATTGACTAAATCATTAGTGATTGACATTAGGGACAATATACCAGAATGGGGCCCTGGCATTGACAGGAGAGAATCATCTCCCACACAAAGGTTACACCTAGAACCTTGTGGGGGGGGAACAGTATGAGAAGTAATGAGCAGAAGTTTTTGGTGTTCTTTCCACCCCCATATAATGTCTTATTTTCTTTATGTATACTTTGTCCATCTATTTAAACTATATTGCACATTATAATATATCATACTTTATTATAATATTATATATCACACACATACCCATGCATATACCACAGAATGTGAACTATTGTCTCATATTTGGCTTTGTATCTTCTCCAGCATCTCCCAAAGAGCCCTGCAAACATCAGGAGCTTAATGGATAACTTGTGAATGGAATTGAAGCTGTAAAGAGGCAGAGTTCTGTCTGACAAAAGAGAAAACTTCCCTGCAATGAGCAGCTGTTTGAACTTGGTCTCCATGTGATAAGCATTTTCTCCAGAGCCCTGGCTTGTGCCATTTCTTATCTTTGAATGGGAGGTGGCCTGAAACTGCTCATTCATGACCTTGAGCGTGACTTTGAATCCTTGCCATTTCAGCTATTTTCTGAGAAGCCTGTGAAGAGCTGTTTGTTGGACTAAAGGATTAAGCCCCTTCCAGCCTTTGCTATCTCAGTTTGACAAACCAGACCCACTTAGGATTAAAGCAGGAAGGAGCCTCCTATTATTCCTTCATTTTACAGATGAGTAAGCTGAGGCCTAGAGAGGTTAAATAGTTTGCTGAAGACGTCAAAGCTAAGAAGGAAACTATCTTCCTAAGGTTGTGAGTTGGATACTCATTTACTGCATTACATTGAGTCTTTTTCATGTACAACTGAAATGTTTAGCCATATAACCATCCAGATTCACCTCTCTTTCTCTGCCTCCATCTCTGTCCTTGTCTATCAGTCTGTCTTCCATCCCTACCTCCTTCCTTTCTTCTCTATCTTCAACTCTCTCTCTCTCTCCCCTTCCCTCTTATATTTTGTCTTATATGAGCAAACACATACACACACAAACATATATGTTTGTGTGTGTATGTATATACCTCCTTCCCAAATAGAATTGAAAGTCCTTCAGGGCTGGCAGGGGTTGTTTCATTTCAATAAAAAACACAGCTCCATATGCTCGGTGCCTAGGAACCAAGTAAATGGTGCTTGAATTGAGTTAGATTGGACTGAACTGAATTGAACTATGCACCTGGCAACAGGACACTAACAGAGTCAACGCTGTCCATTTAATAGCAGCCAGGGGCAGCTAGATGAATAGAGCACCAGACCAGGAGTCAGGAAGACTTCTCTTTCTGAGTTTCAAATCCAGCCTCCAATCCTAGCTGAGTGACTCTGGATAAATTCTTTAACTGTGTTTGCCTCAGTTTCCTTCTCTGTAACATGAGCTGGAAAAGAAAGTGGCAGACCACTTCAGTTAAGAAAAGCTCAAATAGGGTCATTAAAAGTCAGGCAAGACTGAAAAGACTCAACAATACATAGTGGATAATCTATTTCCTTCCTCCCCCTCTCAGAGAGTTTACCTGGACTTTGGGGGCTCAAGGATAATTATAACAGAATCTTGAGTTAGGAAGCCCCCAAAATCCATCCAATACAATACTTCCCTGCAAAACAAAGGATCTCTTTTATGAGATCCCAGGCTGGGATTACTGGGTTTTGGACTGAAGCCTTGCAATGAGAAGATGTCCCTGACTTCCAGAGACAGCTTCATCCACTTGGGGAGAGCCCTAATTGTGACCAAGGTTTTCCTGCCTTTGCCACAATTGCCATTCGTTCCTCTAATCTTATTCTCTGGGTCTAAGAAGAAAGAGGAGTACAATCCAATCCCTTTCAGACAGGTCAGCCCCTTTGATCCTTGAAGTCAGATGGGCAGGAGCTTTGGCAAGGAGGGATTGTTTGAGATTGAGACTGAGACTGATTTGAGGAAAAGGAGTATTCTACCTCCAGAGCCAGCCCAGAACCAGTGAGAGAGATGGGGCTCTTGCTTTGGGAATAGGGTCACTGGATCCGAGTCTGGGTCAGGGACTGAGGTGAGTGAACACTGGAAAGGTAGGAGGTCTGAATGCTAAACAAAGGATTTCACATCGAATTCTTAAGATGTTATTATCACTGCTCCTGTTGCTGTGGCAACTTTGGCTGCTTTGATCTTTTATTTTTGAAAAGGAAATGGTCTTAAGACTGTAGGAAGGTACTGGAGTTTATTGAGTAGGACAGTGATGGGGCCAGGTCTCCACTGTGAGAAAATCATTTGAGTGGCTGATTGGACAATGGACTGGAGTGGGGAGAGACTAGGGCAGTCAGCCCCTGTTGCAATAATGCAAGTGGGAGGTGAGACAGGCCTATAGCAGGCTAGGGGCAGTGTCAGAGGAGAGAAGGAAGACTATTCCACTATTCCTCTGCAAAGGTGAAACCACAGACCTTGGATTCTTGAATATGAGCAGTGAGAAATAGAGAGAAATCCAAGTTGACTCCTAGATTGTGAATCTAGGAGGAGGAGAATGCCCTCTACAGTAATAGGGGAGATGTGTGTGTCTGAGGGGAGGGAGAGCTTTAGGGAGAAATAGAATCAATTCCATTTTGGACATATTGAGGCTGAGATTCTGAAAAACATTTGAAGATGGAAGATTGAAGACCAGAAGAGAATCTGAGACAGGGTAGGTAATGGAATGGTGAGAGGGGCCCTGAGTGGAGATGTGTGGCTTCAGAAGATTGACCTAGAACCAATTGAAGGAAGGAACAAAGTAGGTTTTAGCTCAACTCAGGATATAACTTTCCACTTACTCAGTATATGCACCAATAGAATAGAATCCCCCCCCCAAAGTAATGACCTCTCTGTCACCAGATATATAAAGCAAAGCTATATAACCTCTTATCAGGGGAGTTATAGAAGGACTTCCTTCATTGAGGGAGTGAAATGCTGCTGATCTCTAGGGACTTTTTTGCCAAATACAACAGTCTAAGACTGTCTGATGCCCCAGACAAAATTAGGATCTTTGCCCATCCAGACATGATACTCCTGCCTTTCTGGAGGAACAGTATGTCCAAAGTCGAATATCAGTTCAGCCTGTCTAGCCACAAGCCAGGCAACAGTTGAACCCACTGAATAATCCAACCCTTAATATGATCTCTCTTATATAAGCTGGGGGGAGCGAAGGGGGCGGAGGATGCCCAGCATTTCCATAATGAAACAGCTTTGAAGGAAAATTAACTAAAGCTACTCAAGGGAGCATTTCACTGCAGGCACCACCCAGTCCTCAAATATTAGAAACCTCAATTCTATTTCTTCCAAATTAAATGACATGGAAATTTCATAATAATTAGCAATGGTTGACAATTATAGAGCACCTTCTATGTCCCAGGTAATTTGCTTCTCACTTTACAATTCTGATTTCATTTGAGCCTTACAACTCTGAGAAGCAAGTTAGGAAATAGGCAAACAAAAGGGAAATGATTTGCCCAGGGTGACATAGCTACTAGGTGTATGAGGCAGCTATGTGGCACAGTGGATAGTGTCAGGAGGATGAGAATTTGAATCCACCCCCCCCTTATCTAGCTGTGTGACCTTGGGCAAGTCACTTAACCCTCATTGCCTCATATCCAGGACCATCTCCAATAGTCCTGATTCATATCTGGTCACCGGACCCAGATGGTTTTGGAGGAGAAAGTGAGACTGGTAACTTAGTACAACCCCACCCCCACTCAAATTCAATTCATCACCTGCCTGATGTCATGGTCTTCTTCAAGAATGAAGGACAAGGGGTGGCTATGTGGCACAGTGGATAGAACACCAGTCCTGGAGTCAGGAGTACCTGAATTCAAACCTGGCCTCAGACACTTAATAATCACCTAGCTATGTGGCCTAGGGCAAGCCACTTAACCCCATTGCCTTACCAAAAAAAAAAAAAAAAAAAGAATGAAGGACAAGCATCATCATCATCATCATGTATGAGGACAGATTTGAACCCAGATCTTCCTGATTCCAGGACCACCACTCCATCCACTGGGATTTAACCCCTTAAGTTAAACCCTTCTCAATGCTCTTTTGCCCTAGATCTGACATCTGGCACTAAGGAACAAAATATAATTGATGCATCTTCAAGTGCCATCTTGGAGGGGTGGCTAGGTGGCACAGTGGATAAAGCACTGGCCCTGGAGTCAGGAGTACCTGGGTTCAAATCCAGTCTCAAACACTTAATAATTACCTAGCTGTGTGGCCTTGGGCAAGCCACTTAACCCCGTTTGCCTTACAAAAAACTTTAAAAAAGTGCCATCTTGGGATGAATCACAGCCATCATCATCTTCAGAATATGACAAGACTCACAGACGTCTCACAGACTCTATACCCCAAATGAAGCACATCTCTTCACTTGTGGTTTGGAGGCGTTCCAAACCAACTCCTAGGAGATAGAATTGGAATGAAAAATCCCTTCTGGCTTTTCCCCAACAGAAGCAGAAATGGGGGAGTGTTTTGAAGTTATGGTAAATTCCTGCCAACCTTTTTGGTTTCACAAGAGTCTTCACACCCTTTTCGTCCTTGACAGGTAAACAGATTGTTACTAGAAGTCTCTGCATTAGTTCTAAGGAGACATGCTGATGGGATTTCATCCAGTTGCCTTGCTCATTCTCCCTCCTTCAAAATTGCATATTTCAGTGGCTGGATCTCTCTCTCTCTCTCTGTTTCTCTCTGTCTCTCTCTGTCTCTCTCTGTCTCTCTCTGTCTCTCTCTGTCTCTCTCTGTCTGTCTCTGTCTCTGTCTCTCTCTCTCTCTCTCTCTCTCTCTCTCTCTCTCTCTCTCTCTCTCTCCAGATTTTCATGGCAGCCATTATCTGTTCTAGCCTGAGAAAAGACAGAACTAAGCGGTCCCTTCCCCTTTTCTTAGGCACTAAGATAGTTCATTCTCCCCCTTGCCTTAGGATGACTTGGGGCCAGATCACTGCCCTTCATCCATCTCATTCAGCTAACAAGCATTTATTAAACACCTACTATGAGCCAGACACTGTGGTGATCACCAGGGATGAAAGAAAAGCAAAACCTGCCCCTGCTCTCAAGGAGTTCACAGTACAGTTTAGTAATATTGCCTCTGTCCTTTTTTAATTAAATTAAAAATGGATCACAGATCTGGAGCTGGAAAGGATCCAGAAGCCATTTAGTCCATTTTATAGATGAGGAAACTGAGTTAGGATTTGGCCCAAATCATCTAGAGTGCTATCCAACTGTAAAATCATATGGTTTGACTAGTCCCAAGGAAAGCCCTAATTAAAATCTATCCTTCCACAGGAAGCCTTCCTCAACACCTCTTAATTCGTAGTTTGGTTCATTGCTTCCTATTTTCTGTAGAGAGCTTAATATATTTATTGGTGAGCTGTTTCCTACATTCAATTTTAAGCTCCTTGGAGGCAGGGACTGACCTTTGCCCTCTTCGTCTACTCCTAGATCACGGCATGGTGTCTGGTCCATAGTAGGAGCTGAATTAATATTGACTGATTGATTGATTGCTAAGTGAGATTGAGCAAGTCTGGTTGAGTAAGTTTGTGGTCTAATGAAGAGAGTTCTGAACATGGGATTGGGAAGACCTGAGTTCAGCTCTCTCCTCAGACATTGACTAAGATATGACTCTGAACAAATAATTTACCTCTCTTGGTCTTATTTTCCTCACCTGTAAAATGAGAGCATGGCCTTGAGTTCCCTTTTGGTGGGAGAGCAGTTCAACACATGAAAATAACTCAAACTATTTGTTTTGTCATGAGACGAGTAAACCCCAAGCCCATGCTCAGTTGTATATTGGAGGAGCCAAGAGTTCCTGGTCCATAATATCTGAGTCTTTAGCATGAGTGGCACATTGATGTGGGAGCCAGGGAATGACTTGTGGTGAATCAACCCTTTGCTTGTTCATAAGAGATCTTGCCTATAACGCTAATAAAGAGAACTCAATGTCTCCTAGCACATCTGCCTTTCTTGTAACCTTGAGCTGCCAGGAAACAGTCTGGGTCAGGGAGAGGAAGTGGGTGCCCAGGCAATGTTTTCTTATGCATTTTTATTACTTCTGTATTGATAGAATGACTTTATACAGCATCTAGGCACATTTAGTCTCTTCTATATATTTCTACTTAACATGTTGAAGTCCCATCATCATCAGGGACATCATGGACTACACTCCCAGATTTTGATTTTTACTTTTCATAGGAAAAGAACAGTGGCTGTCCATGGCACCTTATGGTTTAACTCAAATTCCTCATCTCTATTTGCTTATCTGTTGTGGTAGTGGTGATTTTATGTTTTACCATAGAATCTGAAAGATAGAAGATGGTCTCAGTGGCCATCTACTGCAATCTATAGGAAAAAGGAATCCCCATTATAACAGATAAAATGAGTAATCATTCTTTCTCTACTTGAAGAATCCAAAGAAGGGAACTTCCCCTTCCTTATGATGACTCAATCTACTTGTGCAGCACTCTCTTAGTTACAAAGCCCTTCCTTCCACCAAACTGAAATTAACCTTTTGACAACTTGCTCCCCTCATCCCTGGCTCTGTCTGCTGGGACAAGGTTGGATGCTTCTGCAGGTAATAATACTTCAAATACTTGAAGAGAGCCATGCTGCCTGCCTTCCATCTCCTCTTCTCTAGATTAAACACATCCAGTATCTTCAGCCAAAGCCAATTTGAGAAGGCTTCAAGACTCTTCCCCATCCTGATTGCCTGCTTTCAACTCTCTTCCTCTTATCAATGCTCAGTGGAAATTCTGGCACCTAGAACTGAACCTAATATTTCAGAGGAAATCTTCTATGAAGTCTACCATGAGATGAAGACCTCTCCATTCCCAGAAATTTTATAATAGCAATGAGAACGACAAAGGTTATTATCAAAGGAAAAGCTCACATGGCCCAATAACGTCTTAGTGTGTTTTACAAATGTTCCTTCTGAAGAGGGTGTTATACATCTAGTCTATCCATCAATAAAATGGAAAAGGAGAATGTGAGGATTTATTTACTTACACATTTACACATTCATGTATATATGCTCATAAGCATGCATATTTATATACATATACAGGATATATATATATATATATATATATATATATATATATGTACACTTGTGCCTTCCATTAGGATATAAGTTCATTGGGTAACTATTGTTTCATTCTTTATACTTATACCCCCAAAGCATAGCTCAATGACTGGCAAATACTAAGCAATATTTGTTGATTATTTGACTGATTAAACAACAAATATCCAGCTCAGGGCCTTGTCACCAATCAGTCCAGCTAAGGATAATGCCACATGTTTCTGAACAATTGAATTGGGCTCAGCCCATTGGATCACAAAAATTCTGAACCTGTAGAGTAGAACTATCCAATCTTCTAACTTTACAAAGGAGGAAATTTGACCCCAATAGAGAAAATGAGGCTCCTCAGTGTCAGAGCTCAGGTTAGAAATGAGCTCTCATGCTTTCCACTCCAATATGCTCCACTTTCTAACTCTATCTCTCAAAGAATTTACAGAGAATTATGTTGGAGATATTGTGTTTGGAACAATTATTTTCCTGTAAAAAAGAATTTCAATGAACAAACATTTTACATTATTGACACTGAAGAATGTGTGTCGGGAGTTGTATATATTGTATGTATATATGTATATATTCAAAAATCTGACCTTAAGACCAATGAACTGTGTTGAGTTCAAGATTGGCAATTCTCAATCTTTTCCTACCTACAACTATAGTTGGTTAGATTTTGTCAATTTTTTATTAAGGGCTTACCACATACCAGGCAAATTCTGACCCCAATGAAATTATTTTCTACTGGTGCTGGGGGATGGAGAGGGAAGAATATGTTCCCAGAGTATTAAATAGAAACCATATAATAGTAAATCTAATCACTGAACTCAGCAAAAGTGTCTTATGGAAGTGGCCATTTTTGACCCACTGTTATCTCTAGGATTCCATCAAATCACTGCCACTACAGGTTGCCATAAAGAGAAATGGGAAGGACCATAGACTCACAGATTTAAAAGTGGAAGGACCTTCAAGTCCATCATCTAATTTTATTGATAAGAAAACTAAGGAATGGAGGGATTAAATGACTCATCTAATGTCATACAAGTAAATGGCTGAGGTAAGATGTGAAGTAGGTTCTTCCTGACTCCATATCCAACCCTCTTCCTACTCTGGTCTGCTCCTTCACAAGAAGGAATGGCTGAGGCAAATGACCATACTAACAATCATAATGCCAGCATTTCACTCAGATATCTGAAAATGTTCACCAAGGCTACCAAGGTCTAACACAGTTCTGGTTAATTGCAATTACAATGTTTTGGAAGTCAGAAAACCCTGGGTTTAATTCCAGACTCCTACATTTATATGACTTTGAACAAGTTGAGTCAGTGTTTCGGAGCTCAACTCCATTATCTAGACAGAGCTGAAAGGATTGTGAGAGATCTGGTTCAACCCCTTCACTTTACAACTGAAAACTGATGAAGTGATTTGGTCAAAGTTGAACTAGGAGGCTCAACAGGATTTTGTGGTGGTCCAGTGAACTATATAAATGCAAATAAATGCAAAGCTTTATAAATGCAGAATACCTACTCCTAACAGCTGAAGTCAATTCCCATGGTCTCTTGAATAATCCCACACTTACAAATGTCATTTATGCAGCTGTTTAATAAATACCACTGATTTATTGACTCTATGCAGCCTTTGATTGATTCTTATTTTTAAACAATTGTAATCTTGATATAAGGTCCAAAATGGGAATGGGCTAGGGTGGAAAGTAGTGAATGTTCCCTCCATAAAAAGACCTGAGGAAGCATTCAGGTCAGAAGAATGTACATGGCAATGACAGAGAAAGGAGGAGGAAGGAAGGAGGGAGAAATTGCCATTCTTCCTAAACTTTCCTCCCAGCCCTTTGGAGTTAGTCAGAAAAATGGCCCCAGAGAGCTAGGCCTTCATGCAACCAACCTTCAGAGTTAAGAGAGAGAACCTACCTTTTCAACATTTGTCCAGCATCAGGAATTCTGGGATCCTTCAAAATCTATTGGAACATGCATGACCAGATAGGAAAGAGATGGAAATGTAGCCATCTGGGCTGATCTGCTGATCTGGCAGCCTTCTGCAGATTCCTATGAGGTTCTGTTTGCTCTCACATCTTTTCCAATGTTTTCTCTGGGGGGCTGTTTTCTGTCAAGGCCTCTGAATTCCTTCAGCAGGAAGCTGTTTTGAATCCTCTCTAATGCTAATGCATTCCCCTTGAGATGAGAAACAATTTATCTGGTATATATCTTTTTTGCACATAATTGTTTGTATATTGTCTCCCCTAACCTTTAGACCTGGAGTTCTTTGAAATCAGGGACCATCTTTGCCTTTCCTTGTGGCCCGAGGGTTTAACACTGTGCTTAGCAAACAGTAGGTGCTTAATAAATGCTTAGTGATTTGACAGGAATATTTCTATTATACTATCATGTATATAGTAAATAGTAATAATAATTAACTGCTTGCATTTCACAGTGTTTTATAGTATGTATATAAATATATCTATATATGTATATGTAGGTATACAATCATGTATTCCTTGTAAGGAATAGTGCCTGGTAAGTGCATAATAAATGTTTGATTGATGGATAGGGTCCTTGTCACTGCTCCTTCTGACTTCCATATGAACACTTTCCTTGAATAAGTTCTCTGTAAAATAATTTTTTTGGCAAACATGCGCTTGGTATCTGAACAATGTGATCAACCATTGGAGTGGCCCTCTCTGTAGTACAGTTTGGGCAATTCATCTTGAAAAAGGACCTCAGTATTTGGCACTTAATTTTACCAGATGATCTTCAGAATCATTCTAAGACAATTCACTTTTGAGTGATTCAGTTTCTTGGCATGGGACTGGCATACTATTCAGATTTTACAAGCATAAAACAATGTGGTCAGTCCAACAGTTTGGTAGGTAGCCTCTTCTCCTCCACTTTCCTTTGGAGTCTCCTAAATACTGGGCTAGCTCTGCAATGTGAGCATTCACCTCAGCATCTATCTGTACACTCCTGGGGAGAATACTGTGAAACCAAGCGAACTTGTCCACAGCATTCAACATGCCCCCATTGGCTGTAACTGGTGGTTCCACTTATGGATGGGGTGGTACTGACTGGTGGAGAACCTCTGTTTTCTTGATATGGGTTGTCATGCCAAAATTAGCACACTCAGGGGAGAGCTGATCCAAATTCTGTTGCTTTTCAGTCTCCAAGGCTGAATTGAGTGCACAATGATCTATGAATAATAACAAAAAAATCATTCCCCAATTCTCTCTCCTCTTTATTCTTGGCTTGTAACATTTTCAAATTAAATAATTTACCATCAATGTGCTAGCTGACCTTGATGAGGTTTTCATTCTTATTGAAGCAGCTGGCAACATCAACATCAACCATACTAAGGACACGGCCCTGCTATTAGTATCTGGGAAAGCACAAGAGTACCATCCATTACCTAGAACCCAGGTAAGCATTCTGTCAATGAAACTGGCTTACAAAATGGATAAATTTCTTTGGACAACCAAATTTTTGCTATGATTTTCAACAGTCAGTATCAAAACCTGGGTTAAATCAAAAGATGCTGGGGCAGCTAGGTGGCACAGTGGATAGAGCACTGGTCCTGAAGTCAGCAGTACCTGAGTCCAAATCTGGCCTCAGACACTTAATAATGACCTAGCTGTGTGGCCTTGGGCAAGCCACTTAACCCCATTGCCTTGCAAAAACCTAAAAAAATATTGCAAGATACTGTATACAGATCTTTGTGTGGCTTTTGGTATTTCTCCTGCAGTTGTTGGGCAGCCACAACACATTGACTGTTCTTCTGTCCTCTTTGAAGTCTCACTGGCTCTCAGGTAGAGGACCATCTGCCAGGTGAAGGATCAACTTATTGGCAAGAATCTTGTCAGCAAGGTCTAAGAGGGAGACCCTATATATCAAGACCCCTATATATCTCAACCATATATATATATATATATATATATATATATATATATATATATATACATACACCCCTATATATTAAGTCTGCTTCATCAACTTCTACTGTCCTCTTTGGCCAAACAAACATTGCTCATCACTCTTCAAATATTTGAAGAGAGTTAAAAGATGTAACGCTCCATTCCTCCAATCTCTTCTCATTTTCATTTCCTTCAATTTATCTCCACATGGCAGGAACTCAAAGCCATTCACCATGACTTTGGTGTCCCTCTACTGGACACTTCAGCTTATTCATGACAACAGCATGGATCAGAAAATAAACTGCTGATCTTGGTATGCTCTGGGTTCAAATCTGAGCTCCCTCCATGGTGAAAAAGGAAACAAATAGTTACTATGCTACAAGTGCCAAGAGCTTTACAACTATCTCATTTGAACTTTCTAAGTAGCTTGGGAACTAGGTGCTATTATTTCCTCAGTTGAAGAAACTGAGTCAGACAGAGGCAGAAAATGGCTCGTCTGGGATCATTCAATTAGCAATTATCTGAGATTGAATTGAACTCAGGTTTTCCAGACTCCAGGTCCAGTAATATCCACTTCACTCCCTGGCTGCCTCTAAATTAGCCTCTCTAAAACTCATCAACAAAGATTTTGTTAGGGCTTATGCTGCATGTCCTGGACTATGTTCAGGGAATACAAATAAATTCAAACAGGAATGAAAAATAGTCCCTTGTCCTCAAGGAACTTAAAATTCTAATGGGAAAAGAGAAGACATCAAAGGGAGCTGGAAAGGTGGGGGAAGGGAAGTAAGTGATAGAGATACAAAAATCTGGAGAGTCTGAGCAGAGTCTGGAGAAGAAGGAAGACATGATGCCCCTGGGCTTCCCCCTTAAATGGAATTCTGGGAGAAGCTACAGGGGCACGGGGATTTCCAATGGGGGAAATCCAAGTAGGGCAAGCTTCTAGGATGAAGAAGTTTCTAGGACAAAATAGAGAAAGACTAACAGAAAGAGGAGTGCAGCCAGGAAGGACTGGGGATAGGGGTACCATTGATCTCCCAGGATTATTGTGAGGGCCAAAGTGCTTTGCAAAGCATTATACAAATGCTAGCTGCCCTTACCATTACAATAAAAAGCAAAATGTGTCCCCCAGAACTGACCAGAACATTCCAGATGTTGTCAGGTCAGGGCAGAATACCTTCAGGGCATTGAAAGGTTTTTCTCCCTATTCCTGGGTACTGGGACCCTCAATCCAAGCCAGGAGGTTATATAAACTACATAGTAAATAACTTGAAAATTAGATTGAATTTCATTGAATCGAATTGAAAGCAGAATCCATTTCTAGCAGCCCAGGTCCTTTGGATGAAATCTTCACAAGGGGCAGGATATAAATTAAATAACCATCTGTAAAACTATAACCATGGGAAGCAGTTCAATGTAGTGGAAAGGACATTGGAGTTTGATTCAATAGAACTAGATCTCAATCCTGGCTCTCCCATTTTTTTCTGTTTAGCAGGTCAATTCACCTTTCTGTGACTCAGTTTCCCCATCTGTATAATAAGAAGGCTGGACTGGGTTAAATATGAACTGAGGCTGGACTCTCAGTTTCCTTTTAACACTAACATGCTTGGTTCATTGATTATTTCATTTATTGGGGGAGTCTTTCCTATTCTATATTTATATATGTGTGTGTGTGTGTGTGTGTGTATGAATGTACATATTCTCTCCCCTTTTTAATCAGAGAATCATCCCCCTGTAACAAAGAATAATAAAAGGGGGAGGGAAGAATAATTAAGCAAAATGAACCAGAACATGAAAATGAGACAGTTTCATAGCCATAGCCCTACTCTGCAAAGGAAGCAGAAAACATCATCATAATTGACATGTTCTACATAGATCTCCAAATAGGGCAACTTTAACTCCACTGAGCCTCAAAGAGCCCTGTGACATAAGTCCTGCCGATATGAGGGTGCTCTCCATTTTATGGCTGAAATGGAAGCTAGGAGATACTAAATATTGTTTCCTTGATCACTCAGCTAGGATATGTTCTGATTGCATTATATTCCATTACAAACCTGATTTTGCCTGACTCCAACCCCACATTCTATAGGCTACACCAACCTGCCTCACCATGCATTTCCAAGATAAGCCCTTAATACATGTTTTGGAGTCAATGAACAGATAGCAGTGTGGATATTCCTCCTAAGAACCCTCCCAGCTCTAGGTGTTTCAGTTCTGTTGTCCTCTATTTTCAACATAAGATCCTTCTATGGATATGAATTTGAATAGATCCATTTCAGTTATAAAACTTGCAGTCTCCATTTTTAGGAGGTATGGGTGACTTGGAGACCCTCTATCCTGTCGCATTTTGGGAGAGTTGGAATGCTTTCCCTTTCCTAGAGCAACCTTCTCATCTAGCTTTCAATTCCACACAAAGTTCATCGAAGGAGCTTGGCTTCTGGCAGACCTGTCATTTTAAGAGGCAAAGGCAGGGCATTATTTGTAGAAATGAATTGAATAAAAATATTTTCTAATTGTTTGAACTATATCACTTTATTTTCCTGAGTATCAATAGAGAAAGCAATGAATTTGGAATCAGAGAAGTCAGGTTCAAATCCCTTCCCTGTCTCTTAATTATCACACTTACCACTTTCTGCTTATCCCTATGCAGCAGAGAGAGATCTTACTTAGCATCCCTTTGCCTCAGTTTCCTCATCTGTAAAATGAAAGGCAGCATAGTCTAATGGATACGGGACAGCACTTGATCAGATTCTGCCTCAGAATCTTAAATATGTGACCCTGAGAAAGTCACAACCTTTCTGTGCCTTAGTTTCCTCATCTGTAAAGTGAGGGACTGAAGTTTAAAGCTTCTCCAATCCCTTCCAAGTTCTAAATATAGGATGATTTGACGAGGGAGAATGCAAAGTTCCTTCCAGTTCTGAGCGTCTGCTCCTCATTTTTCCACCCTAAATTCAATGAGGCTAGGAAGACAGCAATAACCAGTTTCAGCCCTAAACTCACTTAATTGCTTACCCCAAGATGCATTGCTACAAACAGTGTCCAGATGCACTGAATGATGAGACATAAAGAAAAATCCCTTTGCATTCAGAGAAACCAAAATCATTTTCCCAGTTGTTGCTTCAAGCATTTCCAACCTCCTGCTCTGGAACCCAGCAAATTCAAAAGTAAGAACTCAGTGAACTAGTAATCCGGCCTTGTTGTCCCAGAGGTCTCTGTCACCAGAACCAAATGACTTGGATCTGTTTCCCCAATAAAGGGTAAATGTCTACCGGATAGCTCAGGAGCTGGAAACCTGAGAGGGTTACTCTGACCATGGTGCTAATAGCTTCATCAATAACATGGCCTTTGTGAAGAAAAGGTCTGGGGGCGGCTAGGTGGTGCAGTGGATAAAGCACCGGCCTTGGAGTCAGGAGGGTTCAAATCCGATCTCAAACACTTAATAATTACCTAGCTGCGTGGCCTTGGGCAAGCCACTTAACCCCATTTGCCTTGCAAAAACCTAAAAAAAAAAAAAAAGGTCTGAAGGCTTCATAAAATAAATAAATAGCATAGCAAGATGTTCTGTTTAATTACCAAGCTTCATAATGCAATGTCATTAAACACAGTGACACAGGAAGAGGAATAAATGCTAAAATACAATTAGGGAAGTCTTCATTGGAGCACGGATAATCCAATTCAAATGAACACTTACTAGGCATTGACCATGCAAAAAGCACTGAGGTGTGGCAGACAGTGAGTTGGCCTTTGAATTAAGATGATCTGGGTTCATGCCCTGCTTCTGTATGATTTCATATGGGTAGTGGCACTCAAATCCTCAGTACCAGGGCAGCTCTGTAAGTTTCTGTACCCATTAAGTTTCAGATGGAAAGTGAGAGAGTTTTCTCTCCAAGATTTCTCTGCAGAGCCAAATCATAAATTTGGAGCAAAACAATATGAAAATTTCCATTCCAGGGTATACAGAAAAAAGAAGAAATCTTTCTTGCTTTCAAAAAATTTAAATTTTTTACAATAGTAAGATTTATTAACAACAAAGGGAAAAGGTTGCCCAGAAAGAACACTATTAATTATAACAAATGTAGCTTATGCATAACCAACATTTACATAGATCTTTAAATTTGCAAAGAATTTTCCAGATGGCATCATAGTTTAAACTCACAACAACTCCATGAGGCTGGCATTGTAAGTAATAGTGTCCCTATTTTAAAGAGGAAGAAACACTTCCGGAAACCAAATGCCAGAATAAGCAGTAAATCACCATAACTCTCCCATATTCACTGCCAAACAACAATCAAGGGGTAGCTAGGTGGCATCATGAGTACCTGAGTTCAAATCTAGCCTCAGACACTTAATAATTACCTAGTTGTGTGACCTTGGGCAAGTCACTTAATCCCATTGCCTTGCAAAAAAACCCTAAAAAAACAAAAAATAACTGTTGTACAAATAAATAAATGAAGCAAAAATTAGGTTGCCATAAAAAGATTTTTAAAGAGTTCACAAGGAAATAATAACATTAAAAAGCTAGAGACTGGGCCTGTGATTTCATTGATGTAGAGAACTATAGGATGAATTGATTTCCATTAGGAATTGCAGGCTAGTAGCTTCTCTGCAATGTATAATCTTAAAGAATTGCCTATAGCATTGCCAGTAAGCACAAAAGTGCAGAAGCTTCAGAGGTGGGAGCCAACGATGGGTCTGCTCAGCTCCACAGTTGAAATTCTATGTCTGTGTCATGCTGCCTTGCATCAACAGAGTAGATCAAACATCATTATAATGGCTAAAATGAGAATTTCATCTGATTATAAGCAAATTGTGTTGTTATATTATTCTTACCATAATATTTATGAAGTTAGATCTTCAAATCCCAATTTCCCCCAATGCTAAAGTCAAAGTTCTAAGCTACTACCAGTTAGACAGCAGTTTCTGATATTTATTCATTCATTTATTTATTTATTTATTTGGTTTATTTAATTTTTATTTATTTAATTCAAGGATGTTATGGATTTGGAAGAGCACAGAAAATATGGCACAGTTTTCTACTCAGTGATAGGATTTTTAAAAAAATAGCTATAACTATTAAGACATAGTAATGAGAGAGAGAGAGAGAGAGAGAGAGAGAGAGAGAGAGAGAGAGAGAGAGAGAGAATGACTTATTAAGGATCAGATTTTTTAGACATTCAAACACTTAAGTACAATTAAGTAGTTTTTTTTTTTTGCTCAAATTCACTGAATCTTTCCTTCCTTGCCAGGCTCCTGAGCTTTGGCAGGCATCAGAAACCCTACAGCCTGCCTCCTCTGCAAGTTTCCATCTACCCTCATCTTTCAATAAACATAGATAATAGCAGAGACCTAGAACTGCAGAGCTGGGAGAGATCATGAGATGATCTATGCCAGTATCATCCTTTTAAACATTTCCAGGTTCTTCACATTAGGCTCACTTGAGTCCTCTCACCAACCAAAGGTTTCTTTCTTTGGACACTCATCAGATGTGGCAAGGCCAAGCATAATAGAACTATTAACTCTCTCTCCATCCTTCACTCTGCCTCCCTTGGTGCCCCCTCATTTCTTGTTAGCTTTTATTGTCATACTATTATAATGATTACTCATTTTGAGCTGATGGTTCACATACCTTTTTCATAGAAACTTGTTCTAAGCTTCCTCTTTGCCATCAGGCATTTTGTCATTTGCTTTCACTTTTCCTCTTACCCCAAATTACTCTAATGAGCTTCTAAATACATTGAGCAAGTCACTTAACCCTGAATGTCTCACATCCAGCTCTGTCTTTATCCTGATTCATATCTGGCCCCTGACCCTCAAAGAGAAAGTGAGGCTGTTGACTTAGTACAGCATCCGCTCACTCAAATACAACCTGTGTGTGTGTTAGAGCATCACCTCTGATATGATCTCTGAGAATGAAGGACAAATAACACCATTATCACATTCTGGTTACTAATTGTCACATTTTAAAAGGATTTTCCAGATTATTCACTTTTTAAAAAAAGACATCTCAACAGAAAGGAAAATGATTTCTTTTACAGAAATATAAATGTACTTCTCTCCTCTATGTAGATTAGGAGGATTAGCACCTTGAATGATAATATTTAGGTACTATAAAGTATGAGCAAGAACACTGGGTAATGACTGAACCTCCTGCCAAACCACCGTCAGCCACAGTGTTTCTCAGGAGGCTGACCCAGTTCACTGTTTAAAATACAATTCCTAGAGGCAGTGCTCAGTAAATTCAGGGAAGACATAAAGATTGCAAAAGATACAAATGCCAGTGAAGATTTAAGTCTGTCCATTACCTATCTGTCTTTTCTATATTTTAGGATTAGGAAACCATTCTTGCCTGGAGCTGCTCCTAGACCTCTTCCTCTGGCAGCAGCTCTCTGGGTCCTTCCATTCTGGCTTTCCTATGTCTCTTCCTTTGCCCTGGAGATCCATACCTCCCTTTTCCATGTCTTTCTCACATCACCCTAGCACTTCCCTAGAGCACACTATAAAAATTAAGGGACAACTAAAGATTTTATTTCAAATTCCCTAAATCTGTTGGGGAAAACCACTAGACTAAAAGTTCTGAGCTCAGAAGTTAGATCTCAGACTAGTGAATGTTAGATCTAGAAAAGATCTCAGAAGACACTGATTCCAACTGCACCCTTAAGGAGTGGTGACCAATCCTCTGCTTGAAGACCCAGGACAGAGGACGCTCCCAATCCCTAAATATTCCTTTCTCTTTGTAGACAACTGTAACCCCTACAGCTCCTAGATCTTCCCTCCTGGTCAAACAGAGCAAACCTGATCCCCCCTGCCACTCGATTGTCCTTTGAGTACTTGCCGATGCTTACCACAGTGTCTGATATATGGTAGATGCTTATGAAATGCTGGTTGATTAACCAATCATGCCATCTCATTCCTATCATGGTCCCTCCAGCATCTCGGTTGCCTTCCTCTGAATACATTATCAAGGTCCTTTCCAAACCAAAAGGACTTTAGAGGTTGCCATTTTCCAGATGATTGAGGCAATTATCCGAGTTTGGTTGGATAGGAGCAAAGGGGAAGAACCTTTTCTGGAGAAAGAAGGATAACGTCCAAATCGAAATCCAAGTAAACCTGATTCGAAGACATTTTCTCTGGGTTTCTATTGACTTCATTTCAGTAATTAAGATGAAATTAAGATGAAAAGTTGATGTAAGAGCAGAGGTTCAAGTTGTAAAGTTAGCTACAGAAAACAGGACTCAATCTGGAAGCTAACTGTCTAATTCCTCATAGATTTATCTTTTTTTAACAAGGCAGAATTTCCTAACTCATCATGTCCAAATGCACCATCGGTATGGGTCACATCAGTCACACTCCTTCCTGATCTAACCATGTTAGGAAGGCCATAGGTTCAGACACTATACAAAATGTCTTATGTACATTTCTCATTTGTTCTTGTAATCATAGGGTAAGGGTAAGTCTCCTAGCTATCATCAACTCTATTATATTGATGAGAAAACAGAGAATTCAATAAGTTAAGCAACTTACCACAAACATAGAGTGTTTTAGAAATTGGACCAGGATTGAACCCCAAGTCTCCTGATTCGAAAATTAATTCTCTACCCACTGAGCAACCTCTTGCAATATCCAATTTCATGTATTTCATGACTGTCATTTAGAAAGGAATTAGGCTTGGGGTCTCTCAAGGAGGTGGTGGGTCTCCTATCACTGGAAGTCTTCCAACAAAGGCTGTTTGACCTCTCATTAATAATCCTGTGTTTCTGGGTTGAAGTTTCAAAATGAACTAATCCAATGTCTTCATTTGCAAATAAGGAAACTGAGGTTCAGGGAGGTGATGATCCAAGTTACATAGCTAATCAATGGAAGCCCTCTGACTCCAGCTCCAAGGTTCTTCCCACATCACTATGTAACTGCCTCTTTTAAGTAGCAATTTTGTTAGTTCAGATATGAATTAGCCTCTGGAAGGATCTCTGTAATCTTTTCCTACTCTCAGAATCTTTTTTTCTATACAATCCTGGTTTGAAAGGTATAGTTGAAGATGATCTGCTTAAGGCAGGATCAGTCAAAACATGAGAGGGGGGAATTGGGAGAGACCCCCTAACAGATGTCACAGCACAGTTGAAGGCTGCCATAACAAATATGAATGAACCATGCAGCAGGACAGACATAGAGGGAGATCTAATCTTAATCCACAGCAATTATAATACAAATGATAAAGGAAAGGGCTGCCACCCATTCTGCTAGGTGGCATCCTTTAAATGAATGTTCCTTAAGTTTCCCTTCAGCTTAAAAGTCCTATGAGTCCTTGGTTCCAAATTCTTGCTGCCAGAGTTTAGCACCTCTTTAATGTATTTTGGCATTTGTAATGCTAAATAGGATTGATTTTTAAGACATTAAATTTTTCTCCTAGAAATCTCAGAGATCATAAACTTCTATTCCACTCACATTCATTCACAAAAATTACAATGTCTGTGCTCCCCAAGGATCCAGATGGAGCTGAAATTGCTGATCATCCAAATTGCTGACCATTGCTCCATGATCTCTCTCTGGAAGACTTAACATCTCCTAGGCATCTGTTTCCATCTTCCTTTTGCAGAGGAGATTTTACTTTTTATTGGTTTATTCTCTGTGGCTTTCTCTCTTGCTTCCTATTTGTTACATCATATCACAGGATGCAAAGTGGTCATAAGAAATGTATGAAAACATGCGGAAGGCTGCCTTGGAGAAAAAGGTTAAAGATTTGTTCTGATTGGCCCTGAATGGCAAAAATTGATACTCTAAGTGAAAGTTGCAAAGAAGTACCTTGAGGCTTGGTGTATCAGAAAGCACCTGCCAACAATGGCAATTCTTCTGAGGTGGAATGAGGTGGTGGTTCACCCTATTTGAAGATTTTCAAGCAAAGTTGGGCTGAGCCCTTGAATGAGATGTTGCAAAGTGTCTTTTTTTCTTAGGTGTGGTTAGAACTAATTGCCATAGATCCCTGCCATCTTTAAAATTCTATGACTATTTAAGAGGAGTATAGATTTAGAGATGAGACATCAATGAGTTCTAGCTGAGCCTTCTCATTTTACAGATAAGGACACTGCAGCACAGAGAGGTTGCAGTATACACAGCTTGAAAATATGGGAGGACCAGCTCTAAATGGTCAGATCTAAATCCTGACTCCAACTCTACCATTTTGTCCTCTTTGTCATGCTTCCTCTTTGCTTTCTAATTTCTTCATTGTGGTCAATTCCTCAACCAGTAAAGATCATAAACTTTAGTGTCCTCAGAATCAAATATCTTAGAGTTTCTTCAAGAGACACTTTATACAAATAATTCATCTTGTGGTCAACCTTCTGCTGCTAAGACATCAACCTCAGTGAAAACAGTCCTTGAACAGCAATTCTTCCAGAGTCTATTGTGGGTCCACACTGAAGATAATCTAGTTTGGTAATGGGCATGATTCTGAAAGGGAGGGTTGAAGGGGGACAGCATCCTAGACATGAAGGATGGTTCACAGGAATACATGAAAGAAGGAAATGGAGTGTTGAGCTTTGAGAACATCTGGTGGTTTGGGGAATCACTATAGGAAGCAATGAAATATGGCTAGAAAGGTAGGGAGCCAAACTGAAGATTAAATGCCAGTTTCGAGTTTGTTCTAAAGCAGTGAGGAACCACTGAAAGTTGGGTTGTTCACTTTTAAAACTGACGAGAACCAGGGTCTGAATTGTGCCTTAGGAAGATCATTTTGGCAACTGTACGAGAATGAGTTGCAATGGGGGGAGACTGGAAATCAAGTGGAGCAAGGAGGAGGCCACAGTCTAGGTCTGGAGTGATGAAGGACTGACCTAGGATGGTGTTTTTGTGAGTGGAATCAACAGGATAAATATGGAAGCAAAAATAGACAAGATTTGACAACTCATTGGTGATAGGGTAAAAGAAAGGAAAGAGTCAAAAATTACTTTGAGGTAGTAAACCTGGAATATTAGAAGAATGGTACAAAATACAACACAAAAAGGAAGAAAGTCAAGTTTCTAGGAGATGATGAGTTCCATTATGGATACATTGATTTTAAGACAATGAGGGCTATTCACAGGGAGGTAGTAGATAGTTGGTACTGTGGGATTGAATTTTAAGAAAAAAGATTAGAGATGGATGCAAAGATTTGCACATTTCTGCATAGAGATAAGTAATTAAAGACCTGTGGAGAGAATGGCAATTTTAGCCAAAGAGAAGAGTACAAAAAGAGAAGAGAAGAAATCTTAGGACAGATTCTTGAGAAATATCTATGCTTTACTGATGAAGAGTAGTAAAGGGAACTTGGCCATGGTCAAACATGAGGGAAAGAATTAAAGTTGCAGAAATTAAGGGAAAATAGAGAATTCAAGGAAAGGGATGCTTAGCTTTTCAAAAGATACAGAAGTTTCAAGAAAAATGAAGACTGAAAAAAGACTATCTGTTTTACCAGTTAATGTAACATTGGTAATCTTAGAAAAAGTTTCAGTAGAATGATGGAGTCAGTAGAGATACTACTGTGAAACATAAAGGCTCTAAGGAAATCATGGCTAGAATGAAAGTGCACACACACACACACACACACACACACACACACAGAGTACTTTCTGTGGCAGTAAGAAACATAGATGACCATTGATTGGGGAGTAAACTGCGAGTCTAAAAACTAGGGACTATTTTTGGACTGTAAGAAAATGAATATGCAGAATGAAGGGAAGGATGAAAAAAATGTAATGAACTGGTAGAAAAATGAGGTATCAGAAACAAACAATAAATACAGTGACTACAAAAATAATAAAATGCTATGTAATATATAGCAAACTTAGATACAAATAAAAACCATACGCATGTATCTTCCTCCCTTCTTTGCAGAGCCTGGAGACTAGAGATGTTTTTGTTATTTAGTTGTTTCAGTTGTGTTTGACTCTTTCTGGCCCCCTTGAGATATTCTTGACAAAGACCCTGGAGTGATTTCCCTTTTCCTTCTACAGCTCATTTTAAAAATATATTTAATTCATTTTTAACTTAAGTGCAAAAAGACAAAAAAATTTTCATGTACATAACACAAAAAAGAGAATTCAATATAAAACTACAAATTTCCATTTCACACTATTTTCTTTTTTGAAAAGCTGGGGGGTGGAGCCAAGATGGCAACAGGAAGGGATCAAGTATTAGGTGCTCTCTGATAAAACTTGAAACTAAGGACGCTAACTAAACTTTCGAGAGACAGAACCCACAAAGGGACCCAGTGAGGCAGTTCTCCTACTCAAGGTAACCTGGAAAAGAGCAGAAAGGCTCTGCTCCCCGGGATCGGAGGGGCAGCCCACCAGAGGCGTGGCCTGCCAGAGTGTAAGAACTTCAGCCTCCCGGAGGCAGCCCCAGGGTGCTGGGAGCTGTGGCTCACAGCAGCAAGGGAGTCTCCTGAGCTGCACCCTGCGGAGCACCGGGAACAGCGGGGGACCTCTGCCAGAGCGAGCACGTGGAGCCCAGCCCTCAGGGCACACAGTGAGCAGCTTGGTCTTTCTGCTGCCCAGATCCCAGGGCATGGGCCCATTGAGCTGAGGGAGGAGAGTGAAGAGAGAGATTGCTGAGCTCTGTCCTCTGCCCCTGGAACAGGACTCTGGGGCTCTGAACACATTCAGATCCTGATCGCAGTCTAGGCCCCCCAATAGAAAAACAGGGCCCCCCCCACTTCAGCCCTGTGGCAGAGGGGGGTGCTTATGGTCATTCACAGACCAGGAGGGAGGACAGAGCCTCACACACTGAGACCCTTGTAGGAGTGTCCCAAAAGCTCAGGAAGCACCCCAAAACCAGGCCCAGGCTGGGAAAAATGAGCAAGCAGAGAAACAAGAGGAAGACCATTGAGAAATATTTTGTAAATGAGCCCAAGAAGGATCAAAATACTCAGTCTGAAGATGAGGAAGCACAAGCTCCTGCATCTAAAGACTCCAAGAAAAAAACAGAAATTGGGCTCAGGCTATGACAGAGTTCAAAAAAGACTTTGAAAATCAAATGAGGGAGTTGGAAGAAAAACTGGGAAAAGAAAGGAGAGAGATGCAGGAAAAACATGAAAATGAAGTCAGCAGCCTAGTCAAGGAAATCCAAAAAATGCTGAAGAAAATAGCATGCTAAAAACCAGCTTAGGTCAAATGGATAAAACAGTTCAAAGAGTTATTGAGGAGAAGAATGCCTTAAAGAGAAAAACTGGCCAGATGGAAAAAGAGATAAGAAAACTCTTTGAGGAGAACAAATCCTTCAGACAAAGAATAGAATTCAGGGAGATCGATGAATTTACCAGAAATCAGGGATCAATACTTCAAAACCAAAAAAATGAAAAATTAGAAGAAAATGTGAAATATCTCATTGAAAAAACAACTGATATGGAAAACAGACTTAGGAAAGATAATTTAAAAATTGTTGGAATACCTGAAAGTCATGATCAGGAAAAGAGCCTTGACATCATTTTCAAAGAATTGCTACAGGAAAATTGCCCTGATATTCTAGAAGCAGAGGGCAAAATAGAAATGGAGAGAATCCACCGATCCCCCCAAGAAAGAGATCCCAAAAAACCAACCCCTAGGAATATTATAGCCAAGTTCCAGAACTCCCAAGTCAAGGAGAAAATATTACAAGCAGCCAGAAGGACACAGTTCAAATATCATGGAGCTGCAGTCAGGATCACACAGGACTTAGCAGCAACTACATTGGAAGTTCATAGGGCTTGGAATATAATATACCGGAAGGCAAAAGAGCTTAGAATGCAGCCAAGAATGAACTACCCAGCAAGGCTGAATGTCTTCTTCCAGGGAAAAAAGATGGATTTTCAATGAACCAGGGGAATTTCAAATGTTCCTTTTGGAATGGCCAGAGCTGAACAGAAGGTTTGATCTTCAGATACAGGACTCAGGTGAAGCATGGAGTTTGGAGGAGAGGGGGAAAATATGAGGGACTTAATGGTGATGAACTGCATGTATTCCAGTATAGAAAAATGACACTGATAATACTCATATGAACCTTCTCAGTTAATAGAGCAGGTAGAGGGAGCTTTTATAGTTGAAGCACAGGAGAAAGCTGAATTTGAAGATAAAATATGATGTAAAAATGGAGGTCAATTAAAAAAAGGGAAATGTAATGGGAGAAAGAAAAAGGAAAGGGGGAATAGACCAAGATATTTCATATAATAAGGATTTTTTTTATTACAATGAGCTATTGCAATGATATGGAAGGGGGGAGGCAAGGGAGAATGAGGGAACCTTTGCTCTCATCAGAAGTGGCTAGGAGAGGAAAAAGCATATATACTCAATGGGGTATAGGCATCTGGAGTAAGAAGGAGGGGGGAGCAGGGGGAAGGGGTGGGGATGTGAATAAAGGAAGAGAGGATGGACCATGCGGGGGAGTGGTCAGATATAACACATTTTCTTTCTTACTTCTTGCAAGGGGCTGGGATTGGAAGGCCTGCCCAGGACCATGGGGCCAGGTGGATTCTGGGCCTAAGGGGTGGTATGGGGGCTCAGGGCTTCTTGGCCCCAGGACCAGGGATCTGTCTGCTGCACCACTCAGTGACCCTACAGCAGAGCCAGAGTGAAAGGAAAGAGAAAATATAGTACATGGTAGTGGAGAAATAAGAAAGGAGGGAGTTGCGATCAGCAATGGCAACGTTGGAAAAATATGGAAGTAACTTCTGTTATGGACTTACCATAAAGAATGAGATCCACCCATGACAGAGTTGTTGGTGTTGGAACAAAGACTGAAGCACATTTTTTATTATTATTATTTGGGGGAGGGTGCAGGGCAAGTGGGGCTGGGTGGCCCGCCTGGGGCCACATAGCAGGGTGATCTTTGGGTGTCTGGGGCCAGATAAATAAATAGATAGAATAGAATAGAATAAATAGAATAAAATAAATACATAGAATAAAAAAAGAAAAGCTATGTAATAAATGCTACTCATCATTTTGAAAGGTGCCATGTTTTTCTGTGCTTCCTTCTAAGTTTTCTTGTATTCTCTGCTGAGCACTTTTACTTTTTTCCCTTCCTCCCCATCCCACCCTACAGAAGGCTACCATTAGGCAAATATCTATCTATAGATGTAGATATCAAATATATAAAACTGTACTATACATATATATATATATATATTTCTATATAACAGTTTTTATAATGAGTTTGGATAGCATCTTCTTTTATAGGTTTTTTTTGTGACTAATTTGAGAATAATACTCAGAATAACTTATTTGCTCTAAGTTGTTCTTAGATAAATATTGCTGTCATTGTGTCTAAAAGTTCTACTCATTTCAATCTTCCTTATTTCTTGCATTTCCATGTTTTTTCTAACATTTTTCTCATAGTGCAGTAATAGTCTATCCCAATCACATACCACAACTTGTTTAGCCATTCCCCAATTGACAGGTATTCCTGCAAATTCCAGTTCTTTGTAACCACAAAGGGAGCTGCTATAAACATTTTAAAACATATAAATTATTTTCCTTTATTTCCTCTAATCATCTTGGGAAACAACTAATAGTGGTATCACTGGGTCAAAGGCAGTTTAATAACTCTTCAAAGATGCCTTCATTGTCCATCTCTCTAAAGGTAAAAGGAATAGATTGACCTGTGACAATCACAGGAGTATTTCTCTTTTAGTCATTCCTGGTAAGATTCTTGCCAGAGTCCTTCACAATAGACTGATCCTTAACCTGGAAGTTGGAAATCTTTCTGAGAGTCAATGTGACTTCACAAAGGGTAGAGGAACAGTCAATATGGTGTTTGCTGCCAGACAACTCCAGGAAAAATGCCAGGAACAGAACAGATGTTTGAAGTTCTGATCAAAGCTTTTGATACCATCAGTCATGGAAAATTATGTCAAAATTTGGTTGTTGGGAGAAGTTCATCAATATTGTATGACGATTTCATGACTCCATGCTTGCCCGGGTTCTGGACAGTGGACAATGCTCTCAAGATTTCACCATATTTTTCATCTCTATTATCCTTCTCACCCTCTCTTTCTGCTATCCCTTTTCACTTCTAACCACTACCTCCCTAATCTGTTCTCTTTTAAAGAATTCCTTCTCCTATTCCTTAATGGACTCACCCTTCTAAGAATCCTGTTATCCTCTCCCCACAAACTCCTAAAAGTCTCTTTCTTATTCTATCCACTTGCCCCTTTATTTCTTTCTAAATTTAAAGATTTTTATATCCTTCTAGATGTAGGTGCTATTCCCTCTTAAATCCATGTACAATGCAAATAAAGTTCTAGTGCTCCCAGCTCTCTATCCCACCTGCTTCCATTGATACCTTATAAGATAATTGCTCCAATTTTACTTCTCTCTATTCAATTTTATTTTAAGGTCATCCCATCATACCTAAATCTCAAGCTTTCTATCTGTGTGTGTTCTTTCAAGCAAGTAACGTAACATACTTAAGAATGCAGATACTATTTCTCATATAAGAAACAAGTAGTTTGATGTCATTGACTCCCTTATAATTGATCTTTTACTTTTTCCTTATGTTTTTCCTGGATCCTTTATGTTAGACTCCATTGTGTTCTGATTTTTTTGTCACAAATACCTGAAAGTCTTTTAATTCATTAAATGTTCAAAACTGTTCATTCAGAATTATACTCACCTTTGCTGGGAAAATTATTCTTGGTTGCAAACCCAGCTCCATTGTTCTTTAAATATATAATATTTCAAATTCTTCAGTCTTTTAATAGATAAACTGATAGATCTTGTGAAATCCTGACTATATTTCTATATTTAAGTTGTTTTTCTCTTGTTACTTGTGTTAACCTGGGGCTGATGAGGAAACAGTGGGTTTTGAATTGTCCATGGACACCCAACTAGTGTCTTTCTGACTCCAGACCTGGTGCTCTGTCCATTGCACCACCCTATCATGTGATGTCATACAACATATGAGAGCTGTAGTATGCTTCATATACCACTGGACTTGACTGACTTGTTAGATCTGTTAAATTATGATTTTTCTCTTCCTTTTTATTCCTTGATATTAGGGAAGACTTCCTGGTGGAGAACTGGAGGTAATGTAAAAAAGAAAGATATCAATGAAAAAATTTACAAAAAAAAATGATATATGGAGATTCCACATGGTTGAGCAGAATCATAAGTAAAGAAGGTGTCTATGAAGTGGTTTTCTTTGATTGTAGATCAAACGCTTGAAAAGATGATCTGGTTTGTCCCCTCATTTTAGATGAGTTCATGCAGGAAGGTTAAATGATTCATCCAAAATCATACAGGAAATCAGTGTTAGAGGTGGGATTCACACTCCAGTGGCCTTTCTATATGTTTCCACATCCCTTCCAGTAAAAGATACAAGAAATGTATGATATTATCTTGAAGAGAAGGGAGAGAAGTGATGTTTGTTTGCTTGTTTTTTTAAGAAATAGAAATCAACAGATCATGTATATGGGCAATGGGGAAGAATAAGTGAAAAAGAAGAAACTACAGGAGAAGGGAAAGTGAGAAAGAGGGAGGAGGGCATCAAAAGGAAAAGAGAAAAGAAGAGTGGGAGAGAAGAGGAAGAGGGAGCAGGAGAAGAGAAGGGGAAAGGGTAAGAAGAGACAGGGAGAGACAGGGAGACAGATGAGGAGAGATTCCCATGGCAAGCCCCATCAACAAACTTAAAAGTTTCTCAACAATAGCACCAATTAAATGTTTTTAAATAGATCTAGAAGAGATCTTGCCTACTCTGAATAAGACAAAAACAAATTGTGCAACACCCCCAGAGTGTCTCTAATCATCTCCAAAGACTGTTGTCAGAGAAGTCTAACCAATTCCTTCCTCTTATAAGACCCTGAAAAAAGAGCAGCTCATTCAAAACTACACAGTAGCAAAGTTAAGTCTAGACTGCAAGTCTCCAAATTCCAGACTTATGCTCTTTCCAGTGAACATCAGTCCATCAGCATTTTTGTGGCTGCTCTCTCTGGCTGCAGAAAAGAGAGTTACCATTACTGTCTCTCTCCCCACCCCAGTCTTAATTTTTATTTTTCAGAAACAATTTGGTTTCTTTATTACTAAAACCACCCTCTAAGTCAGACGACATGGCATATAAAACAATACAAAATCCCATTGTTTAATTTTTCTGAGAACTGACAAAATGTTCTCTATTTCCCAATGGAGTCCAAACTATAGTGAGCTCTTTTCAAACTTTACTTTCTTTTTTTTAACAAGGCAATGGGGTTAAGTGGCTTGCCCAAGGCCACATAGCTAAGTAATTATTAAGTGTCTGAGGCCAGATTTGAACCCAGGTACTCCCAACTCCAGGGCCAGTGCTCTATCCACTGCGCCACCTAGCCACCCCCAAACTTTACTTTCTTTTCTTATCAGTCTTTTACCATCCTTCTAGAACTTCCTTTGTGGATAGATTATGTAATTATTTATCTGAATTCATGGTGATCTCCACTCCCGGTACACTGTTAGCTTCTCGAGGGCAAGAACTAGTTGGCTTTTGTCTGTGTATTCCTATAAACCAGCACAGTAATGGGTATCCAGCATATACTTAATAAAAACGTGTTGAGTTGAATTGGAAGCAAGCTGAAGGGGGAGCTTCCCTTCAAAATGCTGAACGAACTCATTGGGAAGAAGGTAAATATGAAATTCTTCATCTCCCAAATTCATTCTCTTCCTCCAAAAAGGAAGTTGCAGGTTCCTCTCGCTGAAGGTCTTGAGAAAGAGGCAGGTTGATCATTTGCTAATGACCTGGAGAAGAGGTGGGATTCAGACATGGGTTAAACTTGATGGCCGCTGAAGTTCATTGAGACTCAGAAATTTGGCAAGTCTAAGAATAAACCTCCTGGCCATCAAGGCTGAAGGCGTCAGCAATAACCAAGGTGCCATATAGCATGGTTCCAAGACTGAATGGGACCTGAGTCAACATCAAAAAACATCATTTTCCTACTCTGTCAGCAAAATACTGTAGATCCTGGGGATACTCAAAGAAAAGAAAACAAACAAAAAAAATCCCTGCTCCAAAGAATATTATCTCACACTCAAATGCGGTTTCTTATAGGGCTTTGTATTGAAAAGAGAACTAGATTCCAGGGCAGAGCAGTTGAGTTCAAACACAGTGCTACTTATAACTCAAAAAATAGTTAATAACTATTTTAGGAACTACTTTTTTTACCAGCACTGTGTTAAGCACTGGGGATAAAAAAAAAAAGATAAAAGGCAGCCCCTGTCCTCAAGGAGCCCACACTCTGGAGTAATTTACTTTATACCCTTGAGGCCTCCACTCTGGAGTAAGTTATTTTCTACCCTTGAGGCCTCAGGGACTGTTTCCACATCTATACACTGAGGCTGAGAGATAAAAATGGTGCAGGAGAAAGAGTGTGGGATTTGGAATTAGATTCTGTAGGTCCAAATCTCACTTCTTCCATTTATCCCCTGTAGGATCTTAGATGAATCATTGAGTCTCTCTGAGTTGATTTGCTTCATTGTAAAATGAAGGGGTTGGACTAGATCATCTCCAAAGTCCTCCAGCTCTAAATGGATGCATCTTTGTGACCAGATGAGCTCTAGAAAACAAAATAGATCTCTAATCCCAGGGATTTCATCAAAAGGCCAGGAGATGAATCTAAATCATAACTATGATTCAGGGCCTCACTTCAGGCAGCAAGAATACCTTCCTAAGGGGGCAGAGCAATCTTGGCCCTATGTGGACATAGCCTAGCAATTGCTTATGAATTGGCAGTATTTCAGCTATCTTGTATCACTGGTTCCAACTTTCCCTGACCTCAGTACTACCAATCTCTCTCCCTCCTCCCTTGACTCCTAACCTTTAGTTCATAATTTCACAAAACATCAGATAATCCCCTTCTTGGAGCACAAGCCAGACCCAAACAGACCCAGCGTTTCTGTCTCAGGAGACTGTCAGCCCCATTCTGCATCATCTCCACTATGGAATTTGACCCTGGAAGTTAGGATGTGAATAGCTAGTGATGATGACTCAAGATGCGTTAAGTGGACTGAGCTGACATTGGATGGATCGATCTGGATGAAGCATGATTCAGTGATTCCTCCTGGAAAGGGTATTCTACTTGGCTCCCATTTTTCAAGTTGTCCTCAGAAGTCAGTTTAATCCATTGTGTGTATCATCCCTTCCAAGGTACAATCCTTTGAGAGTTTTCAGGAAGGGATTAGGTCTCAGGGGTTAGGGTTAAAAGAATTCACTTATGGGAAACTAATTAGGAGTTATCTTATGCTTTCAAATCATTCCAAAGACAAGTTCATCAGTGGTCTCCAAGGTCTCCAAAAAGTCCCCAAATTCTCAAGGCATACTCGGCTCTTTCATCTTCCCTCTCACTCTCTTCTAAACTTTGTAGTAAAGAAAGAAAACAAGGTCGTATTTATCAAGCTCCTACTATGCATCGAGCACTCTACTAAGCAATTTTCAAATATCATCTTATTTGATCTTTACAGCAATCATGAGAAACAGGTGTTATTGTTTCCATTTTTATAGTTGAGGAAACCAAAGTAGAAAAAGGTTACCTGATTTGCCCGGGTCACATGGCTCTTTGAGATAAGATTTGAATTCAGGACTACTTGACTCTAGGTCTGGTGTTCCTTACAACTGTGCAACCTAGCTGCTTCAACTACTTTTCAAAACAACTCTCTTCAGAGTTACTAATGACTTTCTAAGCTATTAAATCAAATAACTCGGTTCTCATCTTTTTTAACCCCTCTGTGCTCTTGGATACCATCAATCACCTCTTCACCTTGATATTCTCTTCTGTCTGGATTTTTATGGCATTAAACTTTCCTGGTTTTCCTCTTCCCTTTCTAACCACTCCTTCTCTGTCTCCTTTGTTTTATCCATGCCCATCACTCAAATCCAATTCACATGCATTTCATGACATCACCTCCTTGATGTCATAGTCTTCTTCAAAAATGAAAGGCAAACATCATCATCACCATCATTATCATCATCCATGCCCATTAACTGTGTGTGTGTCCCCCAAGGCTCTGGCCTTGATTTTGTCTTCTCTCTCTACTCTCTTCCATTGGGTGACCTCATCATCTTTCATGATTTCAATGAGCATCTCTTTGAATAATATTCTCAAATCTACTTGCACAGCCCTAACTCTTTCTTCTCCAATTGACTTTTCACATCTAGACCTTAATGATCCAGGAACATCTTAAACTCAATGTATCTAAAATAGAATTCATTATCTTTCTCCCCACCGCCATCTTCCAAAATACTCTCCTGGAGTTGAGAATATCACCATGTTGCCCATCACCCACCATGTTCCCCATTACCCAGGCTCAAAACCCAGGAGTCATCCTTTACTTCTCATTCTCTCTCACTCTTCATATACAATAATTATCATTTCTCCTTTAATAGCATCTCTTGTATATATACCATTTTGCACAGCTGACATTGTCACTGATCTGGTGTAGCCACTCATCACCTGAAGTTTAGACTAAAGTGATAGATGGCTATTAGTCTCCTTGCCTCATAACTCTCTGCACTCTAATCTGTATTCCACAAAGCTGCCAAAATGATCTTCCCAAAGTACAGGCCAGACCTGTCACCTCCCTATTCAATAAATTCTTGTGCCTCCCTATCACCTCCGGGATCAAATATAAAATTTTATCTTTGTTTTTTAAACTCCTCATATCCTGATCTCTCTCTCTACCTTTCCTGTTGTCTTACATTTTATCTCCTTTACCACGTTTCTGTGATCTGGTGAAACTGGTTTCCTAGCTCTTCCTCACATAAACCCTCCATCTCCCCATTCCCAATATTTTCACTAGTATCTCCCATATCTGAAATGCTCATCCTCCTCATCTCTGCCTTGGGGCTTCCTTTAAATTTTCAATTAAAGTCCTACCTTCTGCAAGAAATGCTCCCCAGTACCCCTTAATCTTAGAGCCTTTATTCCAGGATCATCTCCAATTTACCTGACATAGCGCTTGTTTATATGAAGTCATGTCCTGTCATCCCTCCCCTTCCCATTAGACTGTAAACTTTTTGTGGACAGGGATTGTTTTGGTCTTTCTTAGAATTCCTTCAACAAACTGATCTGTCAAAATGAGAAGAGCCTACCTACTAGTTACCAATCTAGTAAATTTTAAAGATGATTAGCTCTGAGTCTCAGGAACTAGGTCAGTCAATCAGCAAAGATTGCCTAAGATCTGGGAATACAAAGACAAAAGAGAAACAGTCCCTGTCCTCAAGAAGCTTCCATTCTACTATTAAACTTTGCTTACTAGAGGCAATAGTCTTTCATGCTTCAGTCCAAGTAATGTGTGAGGCACTGTGGTTACCACAGACCAAAACATCATGTTCTCAAGGACATTCTTGAGGTCAAAATGTTCCAGCTAGGAATGGAAAGCTTTCTCTCCTTACCTCACAAAGATGCTTTGATAGGCATGCATGCCTAGCTAATTCATTTTAGTTATTTGTCTACAAAGTGCCTAAATACTGCAATATAACCATCTGTTAAATATAAACTTCATGAGGGCAGGGGCCATTTCTTTTTAATAATTGCGTCTCCAATTACATAGCATCTGGCACACAGTAGGTGCTTAATCAATGATTGTTGGTTAATGTTCCATTTTTGAACTGAGGCCCTGAGTGCTCAAGTTGCCAGAAGCAACTGGTACAGAATCACCACGTCATATTGGGAGAAGGAGGTTCTTGGTACTGACTTAGCTGCAGTGTGTCTTTGGATGAATCCTTTCCTTATTCCTCTATGATTTTCCTCACCTGTACAATGAGGGGATCACATTCAGTAATCTTGAAGGTAGAAATTCTAGGATTCTATAGTCAAGGCCATGATCTCCTTGTCATGTTGGGCGGAATTAAAGACAAGAGGAATCTCATTCTATATTGATTTATTTTTCAATTGAATTTGTGCTTTTCTCTTGTGCCTAAATCTAATAAGTATAATGCATGATGAAAAACAACAGTGGACAGGCTAATTGTGGGGAGGAAGCCAGTTTTTCCAAGCTAATTAAGGATTACACCTCAACAAAGTCTTAGTTCTAGGGCTAGAAAGGCCATCAGAGGTCACTTAGTCTAACTTTTACAGGTGAAGAAATTGAGGCCTAAAGGATTAAAGTAGCTCATTTCAGGTCACAAGGTTAGTAGGTGGCAGAGTCAAAGTCCTCTCAATGCCAATATTCCCAATGCATCACAGGTCCTTTCTATCTTCTATCATGTTATGCTGACTACTTTTTTGGGTTGATGATTATGATAATTAGTCTTTATTTAGATTTAGAGCTAAGAGGACCCTTAGATGCCAGTCGCTCTCAATTTTAGGTGATGAAACAGAGGTTAGTTGACTTGCCCAAGGTCACAAAGGTGATAAATGGTGAAGGTGAGATTTGATCCTTAACCTTTTACTTCCACATCCATTTCTCATTCCCTATCCCAGGCTGTCCCTTTTGCTGTGCCAGGCCATACTGATTTTAAGTTGAAAAATACTCTGTGAGCCTCCAAGCTTTCCTGTGCAGTATTCGCACTTCATTTTATAGATATGGGCACAGAAGTTCAGATAGGGTTAAAGTGAATTGTCCAGGGTCATATAGCTAAAATATGTTAGACTTAGAATTTGAAACCAGATCATCTTGACCCTAGGTATATCAGACTATTTAGATGAAGGATTTTATCAGTCCTGGGTTTGGAAATTCTCCCCAGTCCTAGAAATGGGTAACTTGGCTTTGACTTAGAGTATTGTAGAGTTGCAGGTATCTAAGAGGTTAAGTGACTTTCCTAGGGTTGCACAGCTAGTATATACAAGGAACAGGACTTGAATCCCAGTTCCCCTCTCTCCAAGGCCTGCTCTCTGGCCACTATGTCATGTCACCTCTCAATGGCTACAACCTGGGAAAAATCCTTTTAACTCTCTATTTACTGGAATACTCTTTCACAGTTTGTTAGCTTATGCATGCTATGAACAACAGAAAACTCTTGTAGAGGATTGCTTTTGATAACATTCTTCTTTTTACTATTTACCGTCTACATCAATGATACAACTAGAAGAGAAAGAATATAAATGCCTAAAACTAACCCTTCACTTTTTATAGTCAAACAGCTCAGGATGAAATTCTAAAATGCTGCGTCAAAAATAAATAAATAAATTCCAGTGCAGCCTTCTGAGAACTATGGAAGGTTCTTTTGGGGGCTTGGCTGTTATTGTTTTTTTTCTATTCCGTTTGAGACATCTGGGAATTCCTTCATGTTGAAATCCATGATCTTTCAGAAGCGAAAGAAAAGTGATTGCCAGTTTCAAAATTTCGGGCAGGTTTCACAGGCTGTTAGCCCAGAGGATTAAAATGGATCAAAAGTAGAAAAGCCTAGACTGAACATTCAGATCTAGTCTAGTTTCAATATGGAGCCACCACCAAATCCTTGCTGTTGAAAAAAATGATCCTGAAGGGGGATGGTCTGATGGCCTCACTTGGGCTTTTTCCCCCAATGTTCCTTGGATGGCTCCCCAAGGCAAGAGCTCCAGGTGAAGGAGGATTCTGGGCCTCATGGGCATCTTGAACTGATGTAAGCCTGGATCTCACTTTTTTGGTTGAGTGATCTAGTCCATAAGAGAGATCTGCCCAATATGCAGAGCCATGTTTGAGAGACATCTGATTTTGAGATATTGGCCAAATATTTACTCCATGGATATTAATATGTGGCGACAACATGGTTAGAGAAGTGATTAGAGAGCTCTCTTTCTCTTTCCAGCCTTGAAGCCACAAAGACCTTAGTTCAAGAAATGACCCATTTTGCCTGGATGAATGAGAAGCTCACTCAGTCTCTGAATGTTCTTTCCAATTCTCCAAGACCATAAGTAATTGAGAAAGTATACACCCCAATTGGTAGAGGGAGTTTCCTAAACCTATGAAATCCCAGTTCTAGTCCCCCTTCCTCTCTTATAGGTGGGAACTCGTTATTTTATTTTAATAGCCTTCAAGTTTAAAAAGAAATTCTGCTGCCTGTTGATTATGTCTTTAGTCAAGATGCATTTCACTGGCTGCTCCCTAAGGAAATTAGTGTCACAAATGCCAACCACACTGGTTGAAGTGCTAGTTCAACAACATGAGCATCCACCATCCTTCTCTATATTTTTGTATCTGTTGTCCCCCCTTTTTACTTCTACCTTTTGGCTTTCTTGTATCTCTTTGTTATCTGGTATCTCAACTTTTGTAGGAAGCCTTTGTTGCCTTGAGTCAAATACTAGCCCCTTCCATCTGTGATGACCTTCAAACTACTCCATAAGTCTCTTGTGGGCATATGGTTCATTTCATCTTTTCTGCCCTACTAGAATCAGTGATCACATATGTAAACCTGTGTCTTTCTTTGTATCCCCACCAAGTAGCATGGTGTTCTTAAAGGTCAAATAGATTGACTTAATGGATGTTTATAGACTGACTTAATGACTGATTAATCCAATACAAGAACTTTTCTCCATATCAGGAACCTTCAGTCCCCTTCATGATGGTATCTCCAAGCAGGCTATCTGGCACAAGCCATTTCAGAATTAAAATCCCCCATCAACTTTCTTGATAAGGAAATGTGAAAATAGTGACACCCTCCTTCTGTGGGACAATGCTAGTTGTTTAAAAGTGTCTCATCACCATTAGGACCAAAATAACCCCTTTCAGCTGCCAATACTCATTTACAGTTTACAAATGAAGAAACTGAAACCAGACTCATGGTCCATATGGCTAGTAAATGTCAGAGACAGGATTTGAACTCTTTCTTATCCACTGCACCATGAAGTTGCTTCAACTAGAAAGCAACTAAGTCCTTTTTCCTGCTATAAATCTGGGATCTTCTGATCCCACTCCATAGCACTGCTTTCCTTCTCCCCCTCGTTTCTCTCACACTCCTCTTAGGGACCCAATGTTCATTCATCACCTGAGGGACTCCTCTTGATTGTTAGCATTTAGTTCATTTAGTTCTCTCTGCAAAATGATGGAGAATCCACAAGTGAAAGGTCAGAGTTCAAAGTGCTCAACCATTTATATTGGTCTATTTTTTTGTAATTAGCCCAGACACACCATCATAAGAAAAAGTCAGTGATGTTTAGGAACAAGCCTCCTCTTGATGTTTGTTTTTTGCTAGCAGTTGCTGCAAAGAAGAGAAAAATCGATATAGAGGTCAGTCTTTTAATTTCTTTTCATTATTTTTGTCTCTAGATGGAGGATGCAATTAAACTTAATGCTAAATTGGACCATTTTCCTGAAAATGAACATTGATCAGATTTTATCTGGAAGGTCTATTATGTCTCTACTAAGATGATTGTAAATGCATTACTGGTGTCAATGAGCCTTGTCTTACTCAGAGGAGGACACAATGGTTAGTCAGAGGTTTGTGACCAGAGATGGGAACATTTTTAGAGTGATCGTAAGGATGATTTTAGAGATCTTTAAATCAAATTTCCTCCCCCTCCTCCATTTAAGAGTTGAAGAAATTGGGACCCAGTCAGTACAATACTGGAACAAAAGTTAAATTGGGACCTTGGGTAAGTCACTTCACTTTTCTTGTCTCAGGTTACTCATCAATAAGATGAAAGAGATGGATTCTATGGTCTCTAAATTGCCTTCTAATTCAGAATTCTATGATCCTGTGGTACTATTCCCCACTGTGATCTTTTAAAAATTTTACAGCTGGCTCACAACCACTTGTCAAAAGGACATGAAGATAATTGAGGCTTACTAACAGTTAATAAAGATAAAATATTTGAAACACAGTTACAATGGGGTTATTTTTGGACAGCTCACAATTCTTGGATGAAATGTCAGTGTGTCCTTTCTGCCCAGTATAATGATTCTATGAGTTTATTTTCTCCTCAGTGACTTCACTAATTTATCATCAAACTTTCTTTCCGGGAACTTCTTATGGCAGCCAAGATCACCTCTTTTCTTATCCTAGCCTAGTCATTATTTCCAAAAACTCCACTTACTGATATTTAAAGTTAGAAGGAAGGAAGGAAGTCAAACATGTCTGTAACAGTCCATGGCAAGGATCTTGTAGTGGTTGCTTACTAAAGAGAACACATACCATACGGATATGGGAAATGGACAGTGACAAGATCCAAGCTATTTCCATCCTCATTTTAATGAGACCATAATGTCATGAATTTCATCTACAGTCCCATAAAGTCCTGGCTCTCAACAGTTCCAATGTGCCTGAACAGAAATCTTACCTTTCATTTCTGATCATCAAACTGAGAAGTTTTATATCTAGAGTGCTGCCAAAAGATGTAAAAATTGTGCTAGGAGGGAAAATAAAGGCCATCTGTGACCCAGTGAATAGCTGAACCAGCTGCCCATTCATAACTGTCATCTGTAATTACAGGATGTAAAGAAGAGTATTTATTTTTCTGACAGAAGCTCAAATCCAAAGCAGGAAGGATTATTTTCCTTGCTTTTCTCAAATAACAGATACTTCAGAATATAATATTTCATGTTTCAGTTTTTGTATTTCCATTTCCAGCAACGAGCACAGAATTTGGCACAGGAGAGGGATTTATTCACTATAGGTAGATTGACTGATTGATAGTATTTAGGCCTAAAAGTGAAAGGTGTAGTGACTAGGATAAGATCATTTGGTTTCACTCTTTCCCCTCTTGTAGATAAGAGAAAAAAGGATTTCCAGGACACTTCATGTTTTCTGCAGAGATCTCTCATCCCACAAAGAAGAGATACAGGATGGTACTCATCCCCAACGCCACCACCACATCTTTGTAGAAATGGTGGACTATGGGTATAGAACACTGCATATACATATAATATCAGACCTTTCAGACATATAGTATACTTTTACTGAACTATATTTATTTCCTCTTTTCATTTTTTGAATAAGAGATTATTCCAAGTCTTCCACTTGGAAGGTGAAAAAGGATCCATTGGTAAATGTAATTGATGTAAAAATCAATAAAATTCATTAAAAAGTGGGAAATTCACTTTTTAAGTCAGAAAACAATCCCTGGTCCCCATCATTACTCTATAGACTAATAAATCTGGAGGTGAAAGGCTTCTTGAAGACCATCTATAGAACAACCCACTTCTTTTAAACTTGGTCACTGAGTGACTTGCTCAGGGGAACACCGATACTAATTAATCAGATAGTAAAACATTGGTACTCAGCTCATCTGTCTTGAGAGTAAGTGTGCTATCCCTTGTTGGATTTTTGAACTCTTCCCCCATCTATAGATCCGAAAGATGATTTCCCCTTTGTTCCTCTAATTAATTTATGGTGTCATTTGTCCATTTAGAGCTTAGTTTGATATGTAGCATGAAGTTTTTGTCTATAACTAATTTTTATCAAATTATTTTCCAGTTTTCTCATCAGTCTTTGTCATGTAAGAAGTCTTTGCTCCAGTAATTGGGCCACAGTTCTAATATAATAATAGCCTATATAATTCCCCATCAATGTGCTTCCCCCATTATTATCCATTGATATCGATGGATGACCTAATTGGTTTTTATAAATGAGTAGGGTATTGCATGATAGTTTCTGGTTCATTTACCATGTAGTGTGGAAAGATTTTTCTGTCTCTATTTCTTCTCAGTGAAAATTGAATATAAATACAAAATGGCCCAGTGACTTGACCCAGATCCCTTTCCTGCCTAGTTATGTTTGAGTGAGGAAACAATGACTGTTGTCAGATTCTGTGTGGGGAGAGCACTGTGGCCTACCCTAGCCATCCAAGGTGATGAGACACTTGTACTTGCTACTATTGAATCAGGATGAAGGATTATTTAGAGAAATAATAAACTAGGTTTCTATCTTATGAACTTTGAGAGATGGAGATGCAGAAGGAATCCAGGAATCGACATCCACACCAAAGTCTTTGGGTAGTGCAGTGAGGATTGAAGCCCCAAGAAACCTTCTTGAGCCATCTTAGTAGTTTATTAGCACAAAGAAACTGGGTTTGGAAAGTAAGATGGCTACTTCCTCCACTGGCTATGGCACATTCAGAAGTGAACTTTTGAGGGTGGAGTCTGGGAAATGTTCTATAGCATCCAAGTGAAGTTAAGCCCACTCTCCCAAAGGACTGAGAGGGCTAGACTATATGACGGTTTCTCTGCTTTGTTTTTGTTTTGTGGGAGAGAAGGAAGGAATGCTAAATCTCTTCAGTCTAAAAGCTAATTCATGTTCATGGGCTAATTCATACCGCATCACTTCACTGGTAATTAATGTTGGTGAGAGTACACTAGGATGGGGATTTGGGCCAGTATTACTAGAAGGACATGACCATTCCCTCCTGGGCACTTGTAGAACCCTGAATGAAAGATGTCTTGTTCTAGGAGTCTCACTTGCCAATAAGAATAAGAATGAATCTGGGACCCTCTAGATTCATAGCTTCGCCTTTCCTGTGAGAGTGGGCATGGGGAGAAGGAGTGTCCAGGGTTTCTCTTACCTCTGCTTACTTCATAGATCACCTCCCGGATGCATGATTCTCTTAAAGAATGAAGGACAACGAGCAACCATTTCAAAGTACTTCCTTCTTGAGCAAGACTATCATCATTGCTCCTCAAACCAAGTCTTCCCCCTAAGACATTGCTTTGTTAATATTTTCTATTTCATTTTCTACATAGCTGTTAATTCCCTTCTTCCCTGACCACAAAAGACCTGCTTCCTAAGAATAAGGATTTGGGCTTATTTGTCTTTGCAGCCCTAGCACACATCACAGACCCTGATACACAATAGCAGCTGTTTAATTCATGTTTGATCAATTCAATGAAACTTAATCTGGCCCCTCTTACCTCACAGATCTTATTTCCTATCATATTCCCATGTGTGTTCAGCCTTCTGTCCAGACAGTAATGCTCCTATTCTTTAGTATGTGATACCCCGGATCCTTCCTTTGTGCCTTGGATCAGGCTGCACCCTCCCCAGCCAAGCAGGCAATCACTCTTCTTTTGCACCTTCTAGAATCCCTCCTTCCTTCCAGGCTGACCTCTATTGCCACTTCCTGAGCCTTCTATGGCTAGAATTCATCCTCTGACATTATTCTGCAGGTACATTGTATTTGCTCACCTCCCCCAAATACAGGACAAAAAAATAGTTCCTTTTGTTTTGGCATCCTTGGATCCTACAAAGTATGTGGCAAATAGTAGGTGCTTAAAAAGTGCTCATTGAATGTATGAATGGATGTGTTTTATCCTTAAGTTCATGCAACATCCATTTAGAGCTGGAAGGCACCTTGGCAGCTGTCCCATTCACTCCACAGAGGAGGAACTGAAGCCCAGAGGGGTTCTAGAACTTCTCAAAGTCTTTGAGGTCATATACAATAGAAGCAGGTTTGAGCCCAGGTCCTTTGGCTCCCTCTGACTCCAGGTCCTTTGATGTATGTAGTCTCATAGAATTTCACAATTTCCACATCATTAAATAGCCCCTGCTCAATTTTCTTCCTACATCTCAGTCTCTTCAATTGGTACCTCTCTACTCACCCCTAGCGTATACACCCGACACACACACACACACACACACACACACACACACACACACTTTACTCTTCCCTTTCTCTACTTCTTCTTTCATAATCATTATTTGAACTAATGCTTTCATGTATTTGACTCAGATCCAGCCCATTATCCCTAAACCCCTCACCATACTTTTCTCCCATGCCTGATAGACACCATTTAACCCAGCCAAAAATGGAACTTGCCATCATTCTCCCTCTCTGAATCTCCTCTCTTACCTCCTCAAATTATGTGAAGTTCATTCAAATCCATAATTGCCTGATTGGTAAGTACCTGCTTTGAGTCAAGTATTGGCTAGACATTATGAATAGAGTCCCCCCCCCAAAAAAAAAATCAGTCCCTGCCCACAAATAGCTTACATTCTATTGGGATACAAGGTGTTCCCTTATTGGTTACAGGAAGGCAGGGAAATCAGGAAAAGAGTTGGTATCTGGGCTGTGCTTTGAAGGAGAGAGGTAGCAGTGAGGAGGGAATGCATTCTACACATAAGGGACCAACTATTTTAAATCGGTAGATGAGAGATGGCACGCCATGAATAGGGGAGAGGAGCAAAGAGATGGATTTGCCTAGAAGAGAAAATGCATGGAAAATAAGATGGGAAAGACAAGTGGGAATCATACTGCAGAGGATTTTAAATACAAGATGAGATCATTGTGTTTTATCCTAGAGGCAATAGGGAGTCACTGGAGATTTTTGAGTGACATGATGAGAGGAGTGTTTTTGGAATATCAATTTGGCAGCTAAGTAGCATATGCATTGGAAAGAATGTTAATAATGATTATGACATGATTCTCTTCCCAATCATCTAACCTTTAAACTTCAAAATCATCTTGGACTCCTACTCTTTTACCTCCCTCATTAATTAGTCAATTCCACTACCATAATATTTATCCCATATCCTTTCCATTCCCATAACTACTGTCCTACTTCAGAGCTCAGGATGGATCTCCCTATCTCAGGTCTCTTTAGCCTCCAAACCAATCTATACATTATGGACATATTGTCTCCTTAATGTATATCAAAGGGGGAAAATTTTAGCTCTTTCATTTAGTATCAGGCATCCACAGACCTTATAATCTGGCTCCATTTTATCTTCCCAAACCTATCTCCCACTAAAATAAATGAGGCAAAATAACTGGGCACTCAAAGCGTGCTTTAAAAATTCCACATTCCAATTTCACCAAGGTTTAGGGACTTGATGCATGTGATGGCATAAACTGATGTGATTTATTACAGAACAAATACAATATGCCCCAGAGAGCAAACATTCTGGTTTTTAAATTACGCTTATTGTAAAAAAAAAAAAAGTAATGTTATAGCATTGTTCTTTATATAGATCCCTGATGTATCCTGGGTATTTGCCTATTTTGTCTAACCCTAATTTCAACTTGGCCACTAGTTCCCTTCATACACCCTATATTCTAGGAAAACAGGATTATTTAGCTTTCCCCCAAAACACATCACCTACAACATTTCCCTTTATTTCAACTTGCCTATATTCTATCCACATTTCCTTTCTTGATGGAATTATCAAACCAGAAGGTAAGAGGAATTCTCTTGATATTAATATTTATATTAATAATCCTGTTGTCTAAAGTTTAGTAAAACTTTTGATAAAGTATCTCAGATTTTTGTGGAGGAGATATGAGTTAGATAATAATACAACCATATAGATGCAGATCTGGTTGGATCACTTGATCATGAGAAATGGTTAACAGTACACTATCACTATGGTGAAGGAACTCTAATGGAGTAACCAAGGGATCTAATGTTTTGCTGTTTAACATTTTTATCAGAGTCTTCTAGATTAAGAAATAGACAGTATGTTTCCAGAAATAAGAACTAACCCAGGGAAAAAGTAAAGTCTTGCAGTGAGGTACAAAAAATCAATTCCACAAGTCCAAGATAGGAGTGATATGATTAAACAGCAGTTAATCTGAAAGCGATCTTAGGGTTTTAGAGAACTGCAAGTTCACTATAAGTCAGCAGTGTCATAAATGTTCAGTTATTCAGTCATGAACAAGTCTTTATGGCCCCATGGACCACAGAATGCCTGTCACTATAGCAGTCCTCCAAAATCCAAATGTTCCCTTGAGTTATATGAAGAATGACAGTGTTTTCGGTTTTTATCTTACTTTAACTCTGGTCTCTTTACATTTCATCTAGAGAATTGTGTTCAGTTCTGTTGCCTTTCAGGGCAGATTTCTGGAGACTGGCCAGTGGAGGGCAAGGGCCTTGTGTCCATGTCTTATGGGGATTGATTAAAGATACTGGCAAGATTAGCCTAGAGAAGAGACATGAGCAAAAGAGCATAATATCTTCAAGTATTTGAAAAGATTTCCTGGAGAGGAAAGTTCTACCAGAGTCAGGAACATAGGGATGAAGTTGCAAAGAAACCAATTTAGACTCCTTTGACCCCCTTGGATATCGGGGGGGGGGATCCCTATTAATGAGAGTGATGCAAATTGGAATGGGCTGCCTTGGGATGCAGGAGACTGCCTTGGAGACATTTAAGCAGAGGCTGCTGAACCCATGTCAGAGCTCTAATAGGGATTTTGGGGGGTGTATATGTGTATTCATGTGTGGGGTGGGGGTGTTTGTGTATTATGCATTACATTGTGTATGTCTGGGTATATGTGTGCTTTGTGTGTTTCTGTCTATATGGTGGTATGTATGAAGGAGGGAAAATTATATGTGTGTGCATTCCTGTAAGCTATCAGTTAAGCTCCCTTCTAACTTTAAGATTTAGGAATTCATCAAACTGGTCCTCATCATTTGCAATTAGGTGACCCAGTGCATAGAACACTGATCTTGGAGTCAGGAGGACACTTGACATTTACTAGCTGTGTGATCTTGGGCAAGTCATTTAATCCTGCTTGCCTCCAGGGCCATCTCCAGTCATCCTGATTGATGTCTGGCCCCTGGACCCAGATGGCTCTGGAGGAGAAAATAAGGCTGGGGACTTAGCACAGCACCCCCTCACTCCAATCCAGTTCATGTGCTTGTCATGGCATCGCCTCCCTCATGTCACAATCATCTTCAAGAAAAAAGGACAAACATCATAGCCCCATCCTTTGGCACTATTTCCTCTTGTTGTCCTGGCCCAAGGGTTTTCTTTCTCCTCCCATAGTACTTTGCTTGCTCCTCACCTCGTTCTATCCTTTTATGAGAGTTCCTTTCATTGCTCTTGATCTCCCTTCTCTGAAATGAGCTTCTTTAGAGCAGAATAGTCATTAGTTCTGACTCTTCCATATTTAGTTCAGAGTCTTTACCTGGAGGTGTTCAAAACATGTTTGTTGATTGAATAATACAAGGATCTATGATATCCTTAATGGGTAAAATCTCTACTAATGAAGGCTGAATAACCACATTTTTATGAATAGTCTATATTTTTATTTGGTTTACTTTTATCAATTTGTTTTTATTTTATTATAAAATTTTAATTCATTATTTTTTATTAATAAAATGATTAACTTACCCAGAAACTGCCTCACAAACATTTTTAATCATAACATTTCTTCCTCTCTCTATCTCTGACTCTTTGTCTCTCTCTCTCTCTCTCTCTCTCTCTCTCTCTCTCTCTCTCTCTCCCCTAGCTTGTCCCTCAGAGATCAGGGGTCTGATGTCTGGGGACGAAGATTTGGTTCTCCCTTTTCTCTCCTTAGAGAAGCCGGTGATGCACTGGCTAGAATGTGGAGTCTAGGTGAACCCCTTCTCTTAGAAAAGAAGCGGTATTCCAGGGGGTTACAAGCTTCTCAACAACATAAATTATTCATTTTAGCCTTGTGTCCTGTATCTAGCACAGTGTCTCCCTCATCATAGTCACTTGATAAATCCTGATAGGAGTGGATCGAGCCCCTGAAACCTGCACTTGGTCACAGATTCAGAACAAGAAGGGCTCTCTGTGCCTACTGAGTCTACTTTATTGTACAAATCAGGAAACTGAGACCTGGAGAGGGGATGTGATTTGCCATTGGCATATGGGTAGCATATCTCTTGATGCATCTAGGCAGTTATCATCTATAATAGAACCAGGATTCCAAGTGGTATCATCTGACTCTAAAGCCAACATTTATTCCACTTCCCCATGCTGCCCTTGAGGGACCCTCAGTTCCTCATCTATTCAATTAAAGATAATACTTGCCCTTTTTTTAATCTGTTGAAAAGAAGGTGTTTTCTAAATCTTCCCATGCTATAATAAACATGAGTTGCCACCTAGTCCCCTCATTGGCTGCTGTAACTGAGGAGTTAAAACTATGTCAGCCTGCCTAACTCTGGTAACAATTGAGAATACATCAATCAGGGAGGTGTGAAAGGAAGTCTGTTTGAATGGGTTTCTGGATTGGGTAACCAAATATTCGCCAATATTTTATTCATGGTCACAGATATTAAGAATGTGCTCTACTCCTGCGGGGGATCTATAGAAAACCATGAGGGAACCACATGAAGGGAAAGCTAAGAGAGAACATTCTAGTCAAACCTTTGAGAAGGAATCTCTTGAGAGGGAAGAAAAAACACTTCAATCTACAGCTCAAATTGCCCCACCTGGGCTGAAGGAAGACTCAATAAGATTCTTCAGAGTCCAGAAGATTTGGATTTCTTAACCTCCCATTGTTATCCTAGAAGCATTGCTAGAACACCTGTGTCTACATCAGAATCCCAGGACAGACTCTAAGGAAGGGGGAAGTGGAAGCAAGGCTCTACCCCCCAAATTACATCAGAACTAAGGGAAACATCCCTAGACTCTAAATACTTCCTAGACCTCACTCTCTGCTTTGAGCCCACCTTTCATGGAGTCTGCACTTGTGGAAGAGAGTATCACAGACTTCAGTAGGAAGGGTTTGTACCAACTATGTCACCGGCATAAATGCCTATTTCTAAAAGCTAATTATATCTGCTGACTAATTAATATGTCTTATAGTCAACTGTGGAATGCATGCTAGTAGAGGCTCATGAACTATATAGTATGGAAAAAACCAACACTTTCGGGGGCTGGCTAGGTGGCACAGTAGATACCAGCCCTGGAGTCAGGAGGGTCTGAGTTCAAATTTGACCTCAGACAATAATTACCTAGTTATGTGACCTTGGGCAAGTCACTTAACCCCATTGCCTTGTGAAACAAACCACTTCTCAGACCTACCCCTTCATTTCTGAGGAGAATATAGTTGTGTTCCTATGAGCATATGATTTGCCGGCATAAATGGGCATGAGGAGAAGGAACCCCAGAATCCACATGTAAGACATTTCCCATCTCCATGAAAATGTGACCATTAGCATTTCTATCTCATCCTCTTGAAAAAATGAGTTTTCTGAAGATTCCAGATATCATGGATAAGACTAGCTGATACCAAATAAATGTTGGGTTGTGTATATATATGTTTGTGTGTTTGGGTGGATAGGCAGAATTATGCAGATATACACAGCTATAATGTTGATTACAGCATTATTTTCTGAAGGTCAATTATTCATGTAATGCTATTTGGCAGCAGGGAGAGGGAGGTACCTGTTTACATCCGTCTCTATTAGCAGGAAAGTTGTAGTGAACTACTTTGAATTGAAGTGCCTAAGAAGAAGGTAATTCAAGGAGAATTACAACCCTCCAGCCAGAAGAAATGACTCTCTGATCCCTAATGTATTAATTACTTTTAATTGCTGCCACTCTAGGTTCCCATCCTACTCGGAGACTACAGTTTAATCCACAAATCCTGAGGGCGATGTAGTTGAAAAAATCCAAATGATGAGCAAGGGCTCAGTCTGTGCAAAGTGTGGAAAGAAAACCCACATGGAATTCAAAAGATAGTTCTCAGGGTCAACGTTTGAATCATCGATGTGAGCTTTAAAATCTTCTCTGTTCTCTCGGCTCTTCCTCCCATTTACTTCTGGACCTAAGTGGCTCTGAACATCAAAAGTGATGATGATTAATGCTGCATGATTTGGGGGAATGTTCCAACTTCTTATGGTTATTTATTTTGTCTTCCTCCATTAAAATCTTTGGGAGACCCATTACAACAATGTCTAAGCTCAAAGACAAAATGCCTGTGGATGCTGCTATCTATTATATTTCCTCTTTGGGGAATTATCTTTCCTTTCTCCCTATTCATTCTTAAAGACCAACATTAAAATGTACCCTAGTTAGATTCCAGAATAAATATCTTCATTCAAAGTCAGTACCCTGTTACTATGTCCTGAAATGCCCTTCATATCCAATGATCAAGTCTATAGTAATTATATCCAGTTCTTATATTAAAAACAAATGCTACCATATAGTTTATTAATGGCATGGAGATAATGCATGATTACTCATGAAGCAGCCTGAGGAAAAAGGCCAAAAATAACTTGTTAAGGAAGGAAAAATGAAATGCTCCTCCTGCCCAGTAAAAAAAAAATGCTACTGGACCATCTAGGCTGTTTAACTAATTCCTCAAGGGAGAGTTGCCTCTACAAGAAATTGAATCCAATTTGCCATGGTACCTCTTTATCAAAAATACAAGAGCTCAGACTCATCGAGCATCTTCCTTTCACCTTAATTACCAAGATGCTCTTTGCTTTGCTTCCTGAGGCTTTGAAACAAAGACCATCCTTTAAGAAAATCTAATGTGTAATTGTAAAGAACTTAGAGGTTTCCAGCTGGCTTGTTAAGTCTATTTATAAATGAGGGCCTGCTGTAGATTTAGAATGCTTTGCTGAATAGATTCACTACTGTTATTCACCCTTAAAAAAGCTTTGGTCTCCCCTTCTTGTATAGCCTTACTGATGTCCTAAAAAAGTGGTCCATATTGTAGTTAGATAGTAAATTCCTCCATCTACATTTGCCTGCATTTACATCACCTTGTTTCCATCTGTGACATATTTAGCTCTCTTCTTCCTATAAGGCCCTGGAAGGCTTCAAATCAGAGCTGTAACTAGTATCTTGTCAACCCCAGGCAAGTAGCATGGGGACACCCTAACAGAGGCTGCTGCTGGGGTTGGGGGAGAATAGAAAAGACCACATTTGGACTCCAAACACTGAAAGGTGGGGATAGTCTGAGCATTGTCTTTACCCAATTATTCTTATTACTGACTAAGATCCATTATTTCTACACTGTTTAGGAAGATATGTGCTGTTCAGTTGTTTTAATCATGTCCAACTTTTTGTCATCACCTTTTGGGGTTTTCTCAGCAAAGATACTGGAGTGATTTGCCATTCCCTTCTCTAGATCCTTTTAAAGATGAGGAAACAGGAAAACAGGGTTAAGTAACTTACCCAGGTTCACACAGCAAGTGTCTGAAGCTGGATTTGAACTCAGATTTTCCTAACTCCAAGACGATGGTGCCTCGAAGCTATCCCTAAGTCATTTACTCTAAGTCTAATCCCTCTTTAATATAACAAATTTTCAGATATTTGAGGTCAACCCTCATTGCCCCTTCCTCCTTGATTTTCTGCATGCTAAGCTGCCCCAGGTCCCTTAGCAAATCTCATCTTCTGTGGTGTTTAATTCTCTTACTATTCTGGTTACCTTTCTGTGAACTTCTTCTAGTCTTGATGTGCTTTCTGCTGTGGCCACTAAAATCAGGAAAATCTTGGTTAAAATTTGCCATCAATATTTACAAGCTATTGATACTGGCAGGTACGTGTGAACCAATAATTCTACTTACAAATCCCAAGATGGCGCCTTGGAGAGAAGGTCCCTAGAGAAGGGCATCTCATTGCCTCTCATGGCAGCACATTCTACTCTGTTACAATTGGACATGAAGGGGGTTCTTAAGGGTTTTCTACTTCTTCCTGATATCCAGTCCAATTTTGCTTCTATAGATTCGAATTCTGCTTTGGGATAATAGCTCCCAATCCTAATGTTCCCTGCAGGCTTCACTTCCCAAGGCTAAATCTATTCACTTGGCTCAATTGAATGTTCACTTGAATGTCTTGTGGCTTGAGTCTAAAGAGATGTGCCTAACTCATGGGGGTACACATTTTTTTTGTCTTGGAGGGGCAGCTGGGTAGCTTAATTCCTTTTGGAGCCCCACTGGTGGGCCTCACACTGTTTCAGGAACTGATATTAGAAGGATTGAAAAGGAGATCGTCTCTGCCCTCCAAAGACTTAAGGTCCACACACTTTTATTAAGTGCCTGCTATGCTCTATATAAGGAAATCATATGGGACAGTGTGGAGATAACTGTTCTCAGACTTAAGGAGATCAGGAGCTTGATGGTTTCTAAGCTCCTAATTCTGATGACCTGCTGCTGTGCAGTAGTGCAATGCCTATCTCTTAACCTTGATTTGATGTTATGGTACAAAGAAAAGGTCCTGGAAGAATGATTAAGATCAATTCCTATGTATGAGTCATGAGTGTGAAGAAAAATACATGAGATCTGGAGATCAAAAGTCCATTAAACATGACTCAGGGCAAGCCTGCAGGGAATAGATACAATTAGCTAGAGAACTTAACCCCATAAGTCAATTTTGTCTCTATTATCAAATAGTTTTGGCAGAACCACTATCTCCCATATCTTTGCCTTTATTAACTCAGTTCTCCAATCTGAGTATATGGATTACAATTGAATTCAACAAATATGCCTACCAGGCACTTTGCTAGGAACTGGATGATCTACTCTTGGTCCTTAATGAGCCTATATTCTAGGGAGGTAATGGTGGTGGAAATACAATAAAGTCTGAAATATGACAATGGAGATGTGATGCTATAAATGTAAATGGTCAAATTGGATTAGCCACCCCCACCACATTCCTCAAGTCTATGTAATGCTCATTTCTCATCCTTTGGACACTTCTATTTCATATCTCATGGCCAAAATTACTACACTTAGAGAATTATTTCTATTAAAAAGGTGGGCAACTAGGTGGCACAGTGGATAGATCTCTGGTCTTGGAGATAGAATGACCTGAGTTCAAATTTGATCACAGATGCTTACTAGCTGTGTGACTCTAAGTAAGTCACTTGAACCTAAATACCTCCCCAAAAAAGGGGGGGGTCTTTATTTCCAGGAGAAGTTTGGGGTCATTAATGGAGCCCCACAACACATAAAACCAAAGATAAGATACTAGAAGTTGATTTGGAAAGACAGAAAACATTCATGAGGGGTGGGAAGAGAGGAGATCTGAGAAGGCTTCAAGGAGGTTACTCCTCAGCATAGAATTGGGAAAGACAGGGTAGTAGGGAGTGCAATTCAAGTGGTAAAGATAAAGACAGAACCTGAGAAAGGGAATACGGTGTTTGGGAGGTCCGATTAGATGTAGCACTTAGAATACATGGAGACTTGGGGCAGCTAGGTGGCACAGTGGATAGAGCACTGGCTCTGGAGTCAGGAGTACCTGAGTTCAAATCTGACCTCAGACACTTAATTACCTAGCTATGTGGCCTTCGGCAAGCCACTTAACCCCATTGCCTTGCAAAAAAAAAAAACTAAAAAAAAGAATACATGGAGACTGTGCTATAAAGATGTGCAGGATAATGGAGAAATGTTGAATGTGGAGTCTGAGGTCCTGGCTTCAGATCTTGGCTCTGCTACATGTTTTATCTTGCGTGGTCCACTGGCAGCCAATGAGTGGTTAATGTCCCGTCTGCCTCATCATCTTTCTTCTCCCTGTCCAGACTGGCTGGGTTCCCCAAAATCCAGAAAGCTCTGACTAGTCTCAGGGAAACTGGATTAGTGAGAAAGGCCTGCCCTTTGTATAATTTAGTTTTGAAATCAAGCTACAAAACTTTCTCCTCCTCCAAGACCTGCAAATATTTCCTTTCTGGCTCTTCACTCTGAGGAAAAAGCAGCCATGATCTGGGCTATACTTAGCCATTATCTACCCCCAGAGCCAGGCTTCCTAACCCTTGTCTGATGGATGGCACCTCTCATGTAATACATCTGGGTTTGAACATCCTTCTAAACTATCTCGAATCTCTGGTTTGTTTGGCCATCTGCTCTTCTTTCAGCAAATACTAAAATTTTTGTTTGAAGTAAAAGGGAATTCAAAGGTCAGAGGATTATTGGACCTTGGAGTTGAGAGGACCTAGAGGCCAGTCTTGTTTTATGGATATGAATATGGAGGCCAAGGAAGGGAGGCATAGGTTTAGGTCTAGGAGAAGAGATCTCAGAACCCATCTAGTCAATCTCCTTGACATATATAGGTGAGAAAATGGAAGGCCCAAAAGGGAGGTAACTTCTAACCATGAGATTGTCTATCCAGAGATGGAAAAAGGAATCCCAGAGGTCATTTTAACCAACCCTCTCATTTTACACATAAGGAAACTGAGGTTCATGAAAATCATGTGATTTGCTTGAGGCCTCCTGGCTATGGAGGGATAGAGTTAGACCTAAAAATTTATGTCTCTTGTCATGTCCCTGCAGGTCCTTTCTCTGGAGAAGGGGCCCCATTCCAATTTCATGCTACTCTAATTTTTAACAAGCTGTTTTTGTCATCAGGAATAAACTTGCCTCTGCAGTTCCCACCAGCACTCTGAGTTCTGCCTTTTAGGATCAAACAGCATAAGGCTAATCCCTCTTCCACAGACTTCCTGCACAACCTTCAAGAGAGAGACCCCACATTTCCCATCCCAGAGTCTTCTCTTCTCCTACCTAAAGATTACCAGTTCCTTCAAATGATCCTCATAGGACATGAAAGGAAGCTAGGTGATGCAGTGGATAAGAGCAAGTCCAGGTAATCATCATGGCATATGGACTCACTACATAGCACCACTGTTTTATGTTTCATCTGGATGATGATGAAGATGATGAGTAGCTCACATTTATGTGATGCTTAAAGGTTTGCAAAGCTCTTACACTATGTCCTCATAATAATCTTGTGAGGGAAGTTGCTATTATTACCTTCATTTTACAGGTAAAAAAATCAAGGCTAGGAGAGGTTAAGAGGGTTGTACCTAAAGTGGACTTTGAACACAGATTTTTCTGTCTCCCAAGTCCAATATTCTAACCATTTAAACTGAGCTATCTCAACAATAGAGTGGAAACTATATTGATATCAGTAAGGCTCCCTTTCAAGTAAAATCACTGCTTCTTCCCTCATTGAGTCCTCAAATTATTTTCCTTTCTGAATTTCTATTCTTCAAATTCCTGGCTAGCCATTCAAGATCACAGAATTCATGTAGTCCAATCTGTGCCTGAATAAGTATCCCCTTGAAAGATACTCACCATTAAAGTAACCGTTCAGCTTGGTCCAGATACTTGCCATGGAGGGAATCCATTGACTCACCTGGCATTCCCATTCCATTTTGAGATAGTTCTAATTATTACAAGTACCTCCCTATACTGAGAGGGGGCGCTTTAGTAGACAGAGTCAGTTTCAGAGTCATCAAGATCTGGATTCAAGTTTCATGTCTGTCAACCATAGGTGGTAGGACCCTGGGCACTTATTGCCCTCTTCATGCAGAACAAATTACTCTGGTGCTGGTGTGCACTGATAAAGACAATTTCCTGCGTGGGTGTTCCATGAAGCATCAGCACTTTTAATCAAAGGTCCAGGCAACCAAACAACCCCTTCTATCCGTTATGTTTGGTTTGTCCACTAGTGTCCAGTCTAATCTCTCTTCTACAAAGACAGTCTTATGAAATAAGATGAAAACTTGCTGATGGATCAGTTGGTTGATTGGAATATTTTCCAACCTGGTAATACTGTCCAAGTCCATGTATTTCAAAACAATTTTGAGGTTGTCTTTGAGTAGACTTTTTATTCATTGAAATAGATGACTTCCTAAAATTTTGATGTATCTTGTGCTATTTGGAGGGTTTGATGAGCAAGGGACATTCAAGTCAACTACTGGCATTAAGACTGAAAAATATGGGGGTAGCTAGGTTACACAGTGGATAGAGCACTGGCCCTGGAGTCAGGAGTGCCTGAGTTTAAATCTGGTCTCAGACACTTAATAATTACCTAGCCGTGTGGCCTTGGGCAAGTCACTTAACTCCATTGCCTTGTAAAAAAAAAACCTTAAAAAAATTGAAAAAAGTTGTGAAAGGATATACAAAGACAATTCTTGGACAAAAAAAGTCAAAACTATCTATAGTCATATGAAAAAATTGCTCTAAATCATTATTGATTAGAGAAATATAAATTAAAATATCTCTGAGGTACCTCATACCTCTCAGATTGGCCAACATGATCTAAAAGGATCATTATCAATATTGGAGAGGAAGTGGAAAATCTGGGACACTAATGCATTGTTGGTGGAGTTGCAAACTTTCTGGAGAGCAATTTGGATTTATGCCCAAAGGACAACAAAAATGTGCATCCCCTGTGATCCAACAATACCACTACTGGGTATTTTTCCTGAAGATGTCATATAAAAGGATAAAAATTCCACATGCACAAAAATATTCATAGTAACTCTTTTTGTAGTGGCAAAGAATTGGAAATTACAGGGATGTCCATCCATTGGGGAATGGCTGAACAAATTATGGTATATGTCTGTGATGGAATGCTACTGTTCTATACAAAATCAAGAGGGATGGGATTTCAGAAAAGCCTAGAAATACTTTTATGAATTTAAGATAAAGAGAACCAGAAGAACATTGTACACCCCAACAGCAACAGAGGGCGATGATCTACCCTGATGGAATTGTTTATTTCATCAGTGCAATAATCAGGGACAATTTTAGGGGATTTGTGATGGAGAATGCCATCCATATCCAGAGAAGGAATAATGGAATTTAAATGAAAACCAAAGCTTATTATCTTCAATTTTTAAAAGTTGTCTTAAGTATTATGTCATTTCGTGATCTCTCATTTTTTTCTTCCTTTTGGATCTTATTCTTTTCTCAATACATTCAATTTAGATCTATGTTAATCATGGTTGCAAATGTAAAGCCTATATCAGATTGCCTTCTGTTGGGGGGGAGAGGAGGAAGGGAGAAAAATTGTAAAACTCAAAAAAAGATTGGTAGAAACTACCATTGTATGTAATTGAAAAAACAAATAATTGATATAATAAAAACAAATTTTAAAGAAAAAAAAAGTTGTGATCTCCTGCCGCCTGATCTTTGAAGTGCCTATCCCTCCTGGAATGTACTCCCTTCCTTTTTTCCACCCAAAGACTTTACCAATTTTCCCAACTGCTAGCACTGTCCCTCTCAAACTACTTTGTAATTAGTTAAATCGGGTGGTTAGGTGGTATGGTAGGTGGCATTTGGCCTCGAGTCAAGATGGACCAGACAGTTCACATGCAGCCTTAGACACATTCTAGCTGTGTGATCCTAGGCAAGTCACTTAACCTTGTTTGCCTCAGCTTCTTCATCCATCAAATGAGTTACAGAAGGTAATAGTAAAACACTCCCATACACTTCCCAAGAAAATCCCAGATGGGGGCACAAAGAGTCAGACACAACTTGGAGAGTCACAGCATACATACCCATATGCATAAATATATATGAATTTGTAATGTAAATGTTACAAGCATATGCTTCAATCACCCTTATAGTTATGTTGCATGTATTTTTATAATGAGTTTTAGAACATTAGAACACAAACTCCTAGGGATTAGGGGTTAGGTTGGAACCCATAGTGCCTTACACAGTGCCTGTCACCTAGTAAATAATGTTCTTATGATTGACTCTGGCAAAGTCTTTCAGAATTCAGGAACATTTGAATGGGAGAAAATTCTTTAATGAAAAGGAATGTCTTAAAATGTCTAATTTTAGTCATCAGCACTGGACTGGGATAAATAACACCTGGTCATTCTTACCTCTAAGATGAGATTTGACAGACTGCCTTCATTTGGTTCTTTAAAAAGCAAACCTCACAAGCCAGTGGGTTCACAGCCCACACCATCAATCACCTGATGATTGTCCAATCACTTTAATAACCTAAAAAGGAATCACTGTAGGAATTGTTTTGAATGGACTCCAAATCAAATGTCAAAAGGTCATTTCAAGATGCAAATTTCTCCTCTGGTTCCTAGATGAAATACAGAAGAAATCTGGCTCTTATCCATAGGCTCAGTCTATATACAACTAAGCCAGAAGCATCATGTCTGAATTGGGAAATAAATGAAGATAGGGAATTATTTCAAACCCTTAGGAATGTTCTCCTGAAAAAAAGTCATAAAATAGTCATAACATAGGTTTATAACTGAAAGTGTTCTCAAGAGACATCTTGTAAATCCTTCAATTTTGAAAATGAGGAAACTGAGACCCAGGACCCTTCAGCATCAGAGACAGAATTTGAACCCTGGTCCTCACACTCCATAGACAATTCTCTTTCCAGGGCATTGTATCAGCTCTTCTCTGGGACCAGGCTTGGTTATAATAATAACCCAAGGTTTGGCTCCATTTGTTTGTTTGCTCTATTCACTTGATGTAGTCATTGTGTAAATTATTTTTCTCATTCTGTTTCTGTCATTCAGAATCTATTCGTATGAAACACTTCGATTTTTTTCTGGATGATTTTTGAAATTGTTTATTTATTTAAGGCAATGGGGTTAAGTGATTTGCCCAAGGTCACACAGCTAGGTAAGTATGATCTGAGGTCACATTTGAACTCAGGTCCTCCTGACTCCAGTGCTCTATCCACTGCACCACCTAGCTACCCCTGAATGATTCTTAAAAAGTATGTCTGAAGGCATGAGAATATGCCATCATACCCAGGTACTTTACAACTTGTTCCCCAATTGAAGGAAATGCAAGATACTTGGGACTTTATCTCAAACATAAAGCCAAGAACTGTTCTCCAAAGCTAAGTCATCAAATTAGAAATGAAACAGTTCTTAAAAGAAGAACCCCAAGCTATTAACAATGCCAAAGATTGCTCCACATCAACAGTGTGCATCAAAAGAACCCTCACATTCCTGCAAAGATGACAAAAGATGGGAATAGCCAATGCTGGAAGGACTGTGGACCTTTGTTAGTGTAGTGCATTTGTATTTGTTAGTGTATTTGTATTTATTAGCCAAGACCATTGTTAGTTTAACTGTTGTAAGGGATTAACAGTTCAGGGTGTCTAAAATTTCCATAGCCTCTGTCTCTGCAGCTGGTTTCTGCTGCCACAGAAAGTGCTGCTGTGATTATTTTGGGTCAATCAGTTGTCTTTGTGGGTCAAGTCACTTCAGTCATGTCCAACTCTTGGAGTTTTCTTACCAAAGATATCAGAGTAGTTTGCTGTTTCCTTCTCCATTTCATTTTACAGAAGAGGAAACTGAGGCAAATAGGGTAAAGTCAGGGTCGCACACCTTGGGCAAGTCATTTAAACCACATTGGCTTGCCAAAAAGGAATGTGCTATTTGAGCTACATCTTGAAGAAAGAGAGGGAGTCTGGAAAGAAGATGTGAGGAGAGTGTGTTTTGAGTCAGGAGATGATCTATGGTTTGTAAGCAGCAGAGAGAAGACCAGACTGGCTGGATGGCCAAGTGTAGGAAGACGAGTGATACAAAATAGACTGGAAAACTTAACTGGAGTTGTATGGGGCTTAACAGTAAATAGAAAACTTTATATCTGACCCTAGGAGCAAGAATTTATTGAGGAGAGTGAGGTCAGATCTGCATTAAAATAACATGAAGGACTTTATGTTTCTTCCTTAAGGATATGATTTCTCTCTCACACATTCAACTGAGATCAATGTATAGCATGGAACCAATGTAAAGACCAACACACTGCCTTCTGGGGGGGGGGGGAGGGAAGCAAGATTAGGGAAAAATTGTAAAACTCAAAATAAATAAAATCTTTCTTAAAAAATAAAAAATAACATGAAGGATTGACTGGAGTAGGGGGAGACTTGAGGCAGGGAGATCAATTTGGAGTCCACTGCAGCAATCTAAGTGAGAAGGGATGATTCTTTGAAGGAAGATGGCAGCATTGTGAATAACGTCAAAGGGTAAGATGCAAAAAGATGGGGTGGAGATAAGTTTGGCAACTGGACTGGATCATGTGGAATGAGAGGAAGTGAAGAGGCCAGACAACCCACTACTCATCCCCTGCTTCCTGAGGTACATCATAGAAAGATTGGAACGTTTACAGAGATGGGATCTATGGAACAGAGGCTATGGAAATTTTAGACACCCTGAACTGTTAATCCCTTACAACAGTTATACTAACAATGTTCTTGGGCACTTGTCTTTCCATAGTCCTTCCAACATTGGCAGTTCCCATCTTTTGTCATCTTTGTGGTTATGTGAGGGTTCTTTTGATGCACACTGGTGACATGGAGCAATCTTTGACATTGTTAATAGCTTGGGGTTCTTCTTTTAAGAACCATTGGTTCATTTTCTCCTTTGATAACTTAGACAGTTCTTGGTTTTATGTTTGAGATAAAGTCCGGAGTATCTTGTGTTTGTATTTGTCAATTCCCAGCACATTTCCAATTATGTAGAAAGGATCTTGTCAAATGTAAGAAGAGAGAGAGAACACAGACACAGACACAGACACAGACACAGACACAGACACAGACACAGACAGACACAGACACAGACAGACACAGACACAGACACAGACAGAAACAGAAACAGTCAGACACACACAAACACACACACACAAACACACACACACACTAAAAGAGAGTATAAATATGATAAGAGATAATGAAGAGTCAAATAATATTTTTATTAGGATCATAGGAAAGAAGATGTGAAAGGCAGGCAATCAAATTAATGACTGAAATAGATCATAAATTTAACTAGTGTGTGGCAAAGAAATTTAGTAAGTCAGAAAACTATATAGTAGGGTACTAGAGGACTAGATTGTGAGTTTGTAGAAGATGAGTTTGATCCCCAAGTAAAGTCCCAAAATGCAGCAGGACAAATAAGCTGACAAGCAGCAACCTTGGATTTGGTCAGGAAGGTAGAAGGTCAATTCCTGCCTCTGAAAAATCCTGATCATGTGAGCTTAGACCAGTCACTCAGCTGCTCAGTGGTGTAGCCGATCTGAAAAGACTGTAGAGTCTTATGGAGTAGAAGAGGTTGCCATACTACACTGTGTGCATGTGTACATGTGGGTATGTGATGATGTGTGGATATATCTGTGGGTTGAGACATGAAATGTCACAGAAAAGCTGGCTCATTCTTTCTCATCTTTTGAAGAACAGAAGGAATATTTGTCTGGCCAATAATCAGTCTTCAAACTCCTGCATGATATTCCTTCCATCCATCTGGCCTGATGTCTCAGAAGATAACCCAGCCTGTGTATGGAAGAGAGGGCTAGACTTGAGTCAGCTACTACTATTTTAGGCTTAAATAATATCAAGCCTAAATATTTTTGCAGCTATCAATCATGCCCCAGGCTTCATGGTTCTCTTCTTGTGCCAATGATGACATTTTTGGGATTATTCCCCAGGCTGTCAGTTCCCACAGTACTAATCCTGTCTATTGGCATGACCTGTGTGGAGATGGATTGAGCAAGTATCTTGGTATTTCCTCCCTAGCACCATCAATAGCTTGAGAGTTATATTACCTGGGGAAAAAAAGTTTCTTATCTAAAATCAAACTTATCTTTTCCCCCAAATTTATTTTTCTTTCACGCTTCCTTATTGTGGTCACATTTACCCTTAAAGTCATAGAAGCATAGATTTAAAGTTAGAAAAAAAAAGCCTTTAAGTCTTCTTGTTGGGTGGTGACTCCATTTTGGGGTTTAAGAAAAAGATACTGAAGTGATTTTGCCATTTCATTCTCTGGTTAATTTTATAGATGAGGAACTGAGACAAACAGGATTAAGTGACTTGTCTAGGGTCACACAAGCTAAGAAGTTTCTAAGGTCACATTTGAACTCAGAACTCCAGGGCTGACACTATCGATAGTAGCACCTACTCGCCCTTCAAGAAGAAGCTCTTTCATTTCACAATTTCAAAGAGTCACAGAGAAGTAATTTGCTCTGGATCACACAGCCTCTAAGTGTCTGAGGCAGGATTTGAACTTTGAGCTTCCTCATGCCATATATATGTCCAGCGCATTCTCCACTCTTCCAGCTGTCTCTAGTTAACTGTTTTCAAAACCAATGTACAATGAATTAATATTCCTGAGGCAAGAAGTTCCAGTAGCTCCCTTTTGCATTTAGGACATTGGTTCTCAAAGTATGATCCCTTCTCCCTGATCCAGAACCTTTCTTCGTATCCAAGAGGTGAAAACTAATTTCATAATAATACTGAGCTGTTATTTGCCTATTAAAATAGTCCTCCCTTTTCAAACTGTCTGTCAGTGTGTTGACTAGATTTTCTTCATCTACTCCAGCTGGCTTTTATTAAACCAGACATTAAAGAGATTTGCAAAACTGTGTCTAATACCACCACTACTCCCACTCAACGACTTTTTTTGTTCTGGAAAATATAGTTGTTTTCATCAAAATATTTTCTGCTAATGTGATAGATTAATACTTGTTACTTTTAAATAAGTAAATATTTTTTGAATGATCAGTTTTTACTTCTAATATTCTAAGTGTAGACAAATATGACCCACCAAATTCTTAATGATTTAAGAATCCTGATTCTAGGAAGTTTGCTCTAGAATAAAATATACTTCATATTTCTCATCATCACACAGGAGGCTTCAAACTGGACAAGGACTATTTGCTATCTATATGAAAAACATTGTGTCTTCCATACAAGATGTAACATCTCATGTCTCTGTGTTTCTGAAAAACTACCCCCCCCAGAGTGCCATTCCTTCTCACCTCTAAATCTTAGAATGCTCAACTCCCTTCAAATGTCAGAACACACACACACACACACACACACACACACACACACACACACACACACACAATCATTCTGAACCTGCTATGATCTCAGAGGCTATTAAATCACAGAATCATAGTATTCAAGAGTTGTAAAATAGCTGAACCACCATCCAGTCCAACCCATCCACAAAAGGAATACTCCTCAGAATATGCCTGAGAAAGGGGCCTCTAGTCTCTGCTTGAAGCCCATCAAGGAGAAGAAGTCCTCTTTGTTAAGGCCCTCCCTCTTCCTGGCCCCAGTCTCTCCACATCTTTTTGTATTCTCTGTCTATGATTGATCTTTATTTATGGGTATAAATATTATGTCCTTCCCTCCTCCAGGAAAACGTAAGGGCCTTGAGGAGAAGGGGTATTGTTAATGTCTCAATATCCATAACCTAGCACATATTCACATTAGACATTTAATACATGTTGGTGGAATGAAAGTTGATTGTCCTTTTGCAATGGGAACAGATTGTTTTGGTTTGACTTGGTTTTTGGTTGGGTTGGGGTTTTTGGGGGGTGGTAGGATTTATTTGTTTGAGAATAATAATATCATACAATAGTCCTTAAAACTACAAAGAATGCTCCAAATTTATGGTTATCTTCTTGATAACCTTGTGAGGTAGAGATATATTGAGGGGAAAGCCCCAACAAAGAGCGGATACTTGAAGGTGAGGGCCCAAGAGCATCTGGGGTTGAGATTTCACCCTTATCCTGACTCATGGACATCATCTCAATCTCTATACAACCAATGAATCAACAAGGAGTTATACTATGTTCCAGACACTGCGAGGCATCCCTGAGACATCAGTTCAAGGAAGTCGTTTCAGAGTTTTCTGGAACCAACAGTTCTTACAATACAATAGTGTTCCATCACAATAATAGATCACAACTTGTTCAGCTACTCTCCAGTTAATGGACATGCCCTCCATTTCCAGCTCTTTGCCAGCACATATACACAAAAGAGGTCATTTTCTCTTTGCTTCTATCTCTTTGAGATATAAACCTAATAAGTAGTATTGCTAGTTCAAAGGGTATGTATACTTAAGGGTTTTTGGAACATAATTCCAAAATGTTCCTCAGAATGGTTGAACTAGTTCACAACTTTACTAACAATGCACTTTTTTTCCCCATATCTCCTCCAATATTTGCTGTTTTTCTTTTCTCTCCTGTTAGCCAGTCTAATAGGTATGAGGTGGTACACATCAGAGTTGTTTTAATTTGCATTAGCATTTTTATATGACTATGATAGTTTTGGTTTGTTCTTCTATTCACTGCCTGTCCATATCCTTTGATCATTTCTCAAGTGGAGAAAACTCTTATTTTTATAACTTGGTTCTGTTCCTTAGGTATCTAAGAAACAGTCTTTAAAGAGAAATTTGCTATAAACTTCCTCCAGTTCCTTGACTTTCTTCTAATTTTGAGTGCACTGGTTTCATTTGTGTAAAATCTTTTTGATTTAACATAATCAAAATTATCCATTTTACTTTCCATGATCCTCTCTATTTTTTGTTTTGTCACTCCCTTATAGATCTGACAGGTAAATTTTTTCATGTTCCCTCTAATTTACTTATGGCATTGCCCTTTTTGTCTAAATTATTAACTTTGCCCTTATTTTAATATATGGGGTGAGATATTTTTGTGTACACCTCATTGCTGCTAAATTATTTTCCAGTGTTCCCAGAAATTCAGTGAGTTTCTCTATTTCCTTTTCCATGGGAGAAAGGAATTTCTTTCTTCAGGGAAGTTTTTTACCTCTTTTATTATTTGACCAATTCTGGTTTTTTAAGATGTTATTTTCTTTAGTATTTATATGCCTCTTTCATTAAGTTGTTAATTTTCATAATATTCTTACTTTGGAATTATTTTTTCCCAATTTTTCCTCTATTGCTTATCAGATTTTTAAAATTTTTAGCTCTCCCATGAATTCTTGTTGGGCTCATGTCCAATTCACACTTTCCCCGCTATGAAGCTCTTCTTGTAGCTATTTTGACATCATTTTCTTCTTGTGAATTTGTATTTTGATCTTCCCTGTCACCATAAAATCTCTTTATATTCAGGTTCTTTTTTTTATTTGCAAATTTTTCCTGCCTATTTTTTTACTTTGAATTAGGGCTCTATTCCTGGGGGGAGGAGGGGGAGAGAATTTTGCATTGCTGTTTTCAGAACTACTTCTTGGGGTTTGGAAGTTTTAAGTGCTTCCAAGGTGCTATGATCCATGGAGCAGTATAGTCACTGTTCCCTTGGCCTGTACTTTGCTCCTTATCCAGAAAGGGCCCCAGATTATTTGCAGCCACAAGCAATTCTGCTCTTTGAGTTCCCTGGTCCAGAATGACCAAAAGTGCTTCTCTTTGTCCTGGATCTAGGACCTAGAAGTAGGTGTGTCCAATGGAGCTGCCAAATTGTGCCATTTTCTATACCCATGACATGGGGCTTCCCTATAATCTTTCTCTAAACTATTACCAAATCCTCTTACCATCTCTGGTTTAAGAGCTCCTGAAGCTGCTACCATGGCTGTTGCTGCCTACAAGCCCACAGCCAGTGTTGCCACCATGTAGAGTCTGGACCAGCCCCCAGGCCCATGTCACAAACCTCTCCTTTAGAACTCCTAAGTTGTCTTAGACTGGAAAAAATGTCTCGCTCCAACATTCAGTTGACTCTGCCCCTCCAGAATTCTATTTATGATGCTATTTCAAAAGTTTGGGGGGGGGAACTCTACCATCTTAACTTTGGAAATAGGTTTCTCTTGAGACTCTTTTCTCTAAAATCATACATCTAAGCTGCATCCAGTGAGGAAGAGAGGAAAGATTTGTAGGTATAAAGCCAAAAGGACCTAGGTTTAAATACCACCCTTTGGTTTTTTTTTTATTGTGTAATATCCAGCACATCCCTTGGCCTGCCTGAACCTCAGTTTCTTCAATTATAAAATGATGGAATTGGCCTAAATGGACTCAGAAGATCCTATGAAACTCTAGGGTTATGCCCCCTTTCTAAGGTTTTTGTCCCCATATGCTGTTCCTCATCTATAACCCTTGATTTTCCAGTTTGACAGCCAAATGCGTGGGTATAACTTACCCCTACTTTGCCCTTGCTTCTACCTTTGTGGTAGATTTCAGCTCTCGCCAGACACTCCTAAACAAAGGTTTAAACATAGCTGCTGATCTGTATAATTTATTGATCAATTATTATTAATGAATGAATTCTATGGCCAAAGAAACTCATCATTTACTAGCACCTTTGGCTTTTTAAATGGAGACCTAAGGTGGTTGGTATTGACTCCCTGCTCTTAATACTTCTGGTCAAGAGGTCCTGACTGGAAGGATCATTCATTGTTCTAAGGGTGACATTAATAAATCATTTTCTGCTAAATCCCCTTGTCATAACTTCAAAGCAGATTCAAGATGGCAGTTTGGACCTGAAGCCCCACAATCCATGCTCGTATCTCCTAGTTACATGTGGGTGTTCCTTCCCAGGGTGCTTCTCCATTTCTGGCTAGAGATATCTCAGATTTGTAAATAAATTTAATCTCTCCTCTGACGGTTATTCCCTTCGCTAGATAACAGGAATTACTTCCTACTGTAATCAGCTAAGACTTCCCGGAGGCCCCTCTGAAAGCAGCCAGGGCCTGAGTTGCCGGCTGCCAATACCAAATACCTTCAGAATTAGTACTAGGGTTGATTTGAGAACTTGGTCATAAGGGATGAAGCTCAGATATGAATCATGAGCACTGCTCATGTGTCATCCATTGTTCATCTGTTTTATCTCCAGTCTATCAGTGGGATTGCTACCCCTCTGCTGGGCCACAGGGACTGCTTTGGGTCCTCTCAGTCCTTGCCCCAAAAGTCTGATTTTAAAACAGAATTTGATCCTTTCGTCCCCAGCTATCTGTTTCAGGTTGAATTGACCAAACATCATCCATAGCTTACTCCCAGCTCCTAGATAATTACAATTAGTCTTCTCTTCTAACAAACTAAAGGACCACAGAATAATAAGAGTGTTAGGATTGTTAAGATTTATAGTTTAAAAGAACCTAAGAAATTTTTTTATCCAAATTTGTGGTTTTACAGATGAGGAAGCTGAATTCCAATGAGGAGAACTGGACTACTTGATGTTCCCTGAACTCTGTGATCTGTTTCCTATATATGGGATTTTAAACAGGTCATCTCCAGGGACTGAAAGGCATTTCCTATTCATTTTTCCCCATAGAATTCTCAGTGTAGTATTCCTTTCAGAAGATGTTATCCATTGAAACTACTATTGGTAGCCTGAGTCCCAGTGTCTGAAAACTACTCAGATTCTATCAGGCAACCCTGAAGAACTCAGATTTCCCATAAATACTATCATTCACGAGCCCCCACCAATGTGTTCCTATTGAGAATTGGCCAGAAATCTTGATTATATTTTAGCAAAGAACATTTACTAAGCACTATGATAAGATCAGTTGTTTCAAAACACTCCCCTCTAAGCCAGGAGGGCATTCTTGTACGTACAAGATCCCTGATGAAAGTGGGCTCACATGTAAACACATAATTTATATGTAACAGCTACATGTAAAGAAAACAAATGGCCAAGGTGTACCTCACATTTCTACCTTCATATCATCTTCATGAATTTCCCTTTAGATATAATTTTCTACTGAGTTCCAAGAATTAGAATGCTTCTATTGAATTCACAACTGAACTTCTAGAGGCTGACATCCTCAGGGAACTCTCTTTGCTCATCTATCTATCATCAGACATACTGGTGGCCATGGCTCTAAATTCTGGGTGCTAATTGTCTGGGGTGACCCTCTACTACTTCTCTCTGAGGACAATGCCTAGGGCTTCCACCCCAGGACTGGTTGGTCACTTGACAGACTTGCTGTTTTATATGTAGTCCTGTCTGCTTATTTCAGCAAAGGTTTCACATTTATCCTCTCTCTTTGTTTGGGCACTTGTTTTATCTACTAACACCTGATTAATTGATTGATCAAATTGACATCTGGATCTTAAAACAAACTAGGTATCAGAGTTGTCTTTCCAGGCAGCTAGATGGTACAGCTGGAGCTATCAGTCCTCAAGTACTCATCAGCTGTGTGACCCTGGATAGTTAATTTTTATCTAAGTTTCCTATACTGTAAAATGATGAAAACATTAGCACCTACCACACAGCATTGTTATGAGGTTATAACAATATAATATTTTTAAATGCTTGGCACAGTGCCAGGAACATAGAAGTTTCTTCATAATGTCTTATTTCCTTCTTTCCTTCATAGTCAACCTCCATCTTTACTGTCAACATATGGCAGCATAGGCAAAAGGACAGAGTCTGTGTGGTCTCACTGCTATAGAAAATTGAGTCTTCTGATGCAGATGGACAAATTCTCCTCCATGTACAGTCTTGTAGGCTTGCCCAGCATCTCACAGCTATTATGTGCCAAAAGATGGACTTGGATTCCCAATCTGCTCTTGTTTATGCATCCCATTTTTGCCAGTTCACAATAGGACCTATGGTGCCCCTTTGGAGGGGAAGGGGTTATGGGAGATGGGGACTAGGGCTGGGATTTCACCAGGTTATAGGCAATTGCCTTCCTTGATGAAAATTGGCAGCTTATTTGCAAATGGTGGTCTTCTAGACTGCATTGCAGAAACAGAGTTTTAATCCAAGTTGGATTCTTCCAGAAGGCAGTGCTGCTGCTTGTTTCATAAATTTCATTTTTTCAGATTAGAAAAGTGATACTCAGAGAGAATCAGTTATTTCCCCATTCTTCAAGCAATTAATCAGTCAGTCAGTGACTGGATAGGAGCAGAATCCTCTGACTCCAAAGTCTGTCCTTCTTTCTGTTACTCCACACAACATTTTGAGAAGGTATCAGTCAAGATCACAGGGTCTTAAGGCATAGAAAATCTAGTTTTGGTCGTAACTTCCAAAAAAGAGATGACTGTCTTACCTGGGACTTCATGGAGCGTTTTTGGTGGGAAGGCTGACATCCACTTCTGTGATTCTGACAGATCCTCAGGTCAACACCCTCCATGAAGGACCATTCATCTTTCCTCATGGAGAGGTTACAGATTCACCTTTAAGACTCTGATGAATGAAAAAGATAAGACATTTAATAAGACACACAGCCAAGAAAGTATCTTGACTTATAGAAATTATTCATTATTAAATATTTAATGCCTATATGTAAAGTTGTTTGATAGGGAGAGGTAAAGGCGAAGTCAAACTTCACATAAGAAATAAATTGGAATGTGGCTAGACGTGTTTTAAAAAATGCATCAGGCATTTGGTAGGTTGTCATTTCAATGGGTTTATGATCTCATCCATGTAAATATTCCCTCCAATGGGGCAGATTGCAATCTTTCCATGCCTGCCCATTCTAAGTAACTCTCATTCATCCCCTCTATAACTTTGTCTGAAGCTCAGAGGACCTTCCTCATTTTCTCTTGACATTTCATGGGTACCATAGAATGTCAGCTCCTCGAGGGCAGGGACTATTGCCACTGTGTGGTTGTATTTCCAGTGTTTAGCACATAGCAGACATTTAATGATTACTTGTGGATTGGTTGATACCAATACATATTAAAACTATCAATTATCCTTTGTTCTTGCTGTATGATGGTCCATTGTTGTTGGTTTTCCAATCACACTTTTTTGTTGATATCCTACTGCATCACCTTCATCATTTTCGTTTAGAATGAATTGCATCCTGAATCTGCTCAGAGGTCTCTTCATTGTTCTTTGGACAGCCTGCATTTGCAATCCATGGAGTTGATCCTATTCTGTGATTCAAAGCCATCCAGCATCCCTAGATGATCATTGATACTACAAAAGCAAACTGCAATTTCAGGGAGAAGTTTGGAAGGCATTAAAGTAATTACCATTTTCAAAAGCAATCCAGTCCTCTTTCTCTTTTTCTTTTAACCCATATCCAGTTCATTTGTTTATGTTTAATGTCTCTCCACAATATATTCACTCCATGGATTGTCCATCCAAATGTGCATGATAATCAGGAGAATGGGTAGTTTATCCACTTCAGAGTTTGACCAAACTTTTTTGAGGAACTGCAGAACCTTCTAAATAAGATCCAAAATTTTCTGAGGCTTATGGTAATCAATGGTCATGCGAATAGGAACACCTGAAGAACCCCTTCTTTGCCTTGATATAACAAGGCAACCCAAAAAAGTTAGCACTGTCTCCAAGCAAGTTTAAGGTTCTGGACTGTGTTGCAACTTTTTGGAAGGCTTCCTGGGGAAGACACTAAAGAACCATGTGTGACTTCACCAAATCACCAGAGAGCTATTCAGAACTGAGAATACTACTTTTCCCAAAAGGACCAGGAATGGCAAATATCAAACTAGAAGATGAATTAGAGACTGGGGAGATTTTATTCCACCTATTCCTTCTCCCAACAACTAATTGATGAATCAGAGAAGGTAAGATGAAGATCCCAGAAGTAATCAGCTATTAATAAACTAACAAAGAGCAAAGACAAATCTAGTCCCCATCATATTTTGACAAATTCTGAAGAGATGATCTGTTTGAATTGAAAAGGCAGTTAGCAATCATGTGAGTAGTTGGTCATGTCTCTGGTGGTCTTTTAAAAAGAGAACCTGAGCAGGTAAGTGGTAAGTAGATAGAGAACTAGCCCTGTGTTCAGAAGGACTTGAGTTCAAATCCAGTCTCAGTCACTTGATAGTTACTAGATGACCTTAGGCAATCTACTAAACTTCGTTGCCTTGGAAAAAAAATCTAAACCTTCCATGTCCTAAGAATTTAAGAATTTGAGGTACCACAAAACAGATCAACTATATGGGGTGTGACTATTTCTACTAGGGGGCAGGACTTTTTCTTTTTCCTTTTTTCCCATTGGTCATGAAATTTTACAGAAGAGCTGCAACCAATAGGAAGCTTTAGATTGGCCGAGAGGCAATTCATCTTTGAGATGTGGGAGGGGGGGAGTAAGCATTTATTAAATACCTACTATATATGCCAGATACTATGGTAAGCAATTTATCATTTAGGAGGGTTGACCCACACTATCCTTTGAATTTAGTAGTATTTGTCTCCTTGGGTATGAAACCTAAACAGTTGCGCATTGATGCTGGGGAAGCCAGCTCCCTGAGAAGGTACTACACCATGGTGTCCAGGACTATGGTAGTGATCATAACCCTATAAGAATGCACCTAAAGAATTGTGTTATGTTCTGGACATCATAGATTAGAAAAAATATTGAAAAAAGTCTGGAGATACTCGAGAAGGAGCTGAGTTTTTTGAGAAAAGGCAGAAAATATAACTTCAAGTATTTCAGGGGAAATCAGATGGCAGAAGTTGTGTTATTTGACTCCAGGGTGGAAATTTATGAATAATGAGTCTAAGTTACAGAGGAAGAAATATTAGGCTTGATGTTCAGGTGGAAAATGCTCTGCTGATTGTAGCTCCTCCAAAGTAGACAACTGATGAGCATCCTTGGAAGATGGTCAGTGTCTCCTCATTGGAGGTCTAACTGACCATTTACCAGATATGCTATAGAGAATTTGGCTATCACAGGTCCCCACCAATGTGTCCATGGACATATGTCAAGGGTCTGTGAAAGTGGGGAGGAAAAAATTACATCTATATATTCACTAACTTTTGTGTTTCTTTTTAAAGAAGGTATCCATAGGCATTACCAAACAGTCAAAGGGGTCTGTAACAGAAAAATGGTTAAGAATGCCTGGGGAATAAGATGTCCACTGTGATACCTTCCAACTCAAGAGATTCTGGGTGGTCCTAGGGAATCTTTTTTTTTCCTTTTACAAGGCAATGGGGTTAAGTGGCTTGCCCAAGACCACACAGCTAGGTAATTATTAAGTGTCTGAGTCCAGATTTGAACTCAAGTCCTCCTGACTCCAGGGCCAGTGCTCTATCCACTGTACCACCTAGCTGTCCTGGTCCTAAAAATCCTAGAATGATACAGGGAGGAACTATGTGGGCACTCATTGAAGTCTTCTCCTTTATGTCCAATTATTGGCATGAGCCCTATACCCAGTCCATGGTTAAAGTAAAAGAGGGTCAAAATTCCATATTTTTCTCTTACTCATAGAAATATGCCAATGATTAAATGGCTCCATATCAGATCAAAGGTGCCATCGATGCAGAGGAAGAGAATCTTTCATTGGCTTTGAGGTCACTGAGCTCTTATTCTTGATGAACAAACTCACACCAGCCCATTCTCCATTACAGCACCCCAGAGAAGCCAAGGAAAATGGAGACAACCTAAGCTCTCCCTTAGCAGCCATCACTCTTGTTCTTGTCATTCCCCAAGCTTCCTTATTACCTCAGAAGAACAAACCAGAACACAGATAATAGTACTACTAGAATGGGGAGCTTTATTATCCATCTCATTGATCCTGTGTTTCCCTTGCTTCTGGCTTATACCTCACAGACTTCAAAGAGCTAAAATCACATGCTGGGAGCCAAGGTACACGACTTTGTTGAGGCTAAATCCTAAGACAAGTCCTTCTTGGAAAAATATAAACTCTAACAAGGCAATATTCTATTGGTACAGAGTTGACAGTAAAACAAAACAGAACAGAAATCTTCTGAGGATTTCACAATGGGAACAAGCTTAGACATAACTTGATTTTTCTCATCCCCTCTCCTGAAAAGCTAACCATGCATCCTATAAAACAAGTCTGATAACAGAACAACATACATTTCCAAAGAAGATGAATGAGCTGTTAAAATGTGATTACTGAGGCAGAGAGGAGAAGGAAGGAAGGAAGGAAGGAAGGAAGGAAGGAAGGAAGGAAGGAAGGAACGAAGGAAGGAAGGAACGAAGGAAGGAAGGAACGAAGGAAGGAACGAAGGAAGGAAGGAAGGAGGAGGAGGAGGAGGAGGAAGAGGAGGAGGAGGAGGAGGAGGAGGAGGAGGAGGAGGAAAAGAAAGAAGAGTGGAAGGAAGAGGAGATGGGGAGGGGGGAAAGGAGACACAGAGAGACAGACAGACAGAGAGGCAGAGAGACAAGAGAATAGACAAAGTATTTATTAAGCAGTTACTCTCTGGTGGTCACTCTGCTGGCATGCCCCTCTTGCTATCTGCACCAACACCACCCCTGGCCCAAGCCTCTCAAAAAAGGGAGGATGCTTCATTTTACAGTCTTAGGTCATCTAGTAACCAATAAGAGAAAAGACTGCAAATATTTATGGAATTTGGTGTTAGCCCTACTCTACCTCTTTCTGGAGGGTCAGACATCTGAGACATGAATGGGGGACAGAGACTTCAAAGAGGATCATTATATAAGGATGGACTTCAAAGGTGTCCAAATAAAAGTAGAATGGGTTGCCTAGGGAGGTAGGGAGACAACTCACACAGTAAGCCTCCAAACAGAGACTGCAGAACTACAAAGGGAAAACATGCATGTATTCATGCATGCATATTTGTACACATATGCATATAAACTTACCCCTATTCAAACATCCACATGTAGATATACCCACATATATAAACACACACACACACACACACACACACACACACACACACACACACACACAAGTACCTTACCTGGGTAAACACTGGACTAAATGACCAAAGGTATCTTCTAGCTTCAACACTGTGGGCCTTTATAATTCTGGATTCATTAGCCCCAAAATGATGATTATGATAACAGCAATGATGATGATGATGATGATGGTAATTATACTATGCCTATTATTTTTCAGTTGCTTTACAAAGCTGATCTCATTTGATCCTCACAACAAGCCTGAGAGGTAGGCACTTTTACTATTCCCATTTTATGGTTGAGGAAACTGAGACAGAGTGGGTGAATTGCCCCAAGGCATACACCTGGTAAATATCATAAGTCACATTTAAATTCAGGTCTTTCTGAGTCTAGATTCATTGCTCTACCCCCTACACCCTGCCTCCATTTATCTCAATGATTCTTTTCCTTTCATATGGATAGCAACTCTCCTATCTCCCTTTATTTACATCTGGTTATAGCAATCCCTTTTTTATTCATGCCTCCTTTTTCCTTTCTCATAGGCACAAAAGGCTATCTGAATCATTTCTGAGTTTCTCTGCCTGTCTTCATTTTCCCCTCATTCCAAACCAGCCTCCATAGTTATTTGAAATATGGCCCCATAAGTACATAGCATATAATACTTCTGTGGTAGATCCCAAATCTTATTGGTTACAAGGTCAGTCCTCTGTCCATTGCACTGGAGATATCACTCACACAAACTGTCTACAAAACTCCAAGGAATAGTCATAATCAAGTGAATTGTAATTGGGGAATAGTTAACAAAATCAAAATACAATGCAACATAGATAATCTGCATTTGTGGTTTTCTAAGTCAATCTCCATCCCCCAAGCTTCCTTATGTCTTTGAATTTGAAGATACCGCTATGGGGTTAAGGGGCTTGCCCAAGGCCACACAGCTAGGCCATTATTAAGTGTTTGAGGTCACATTTGAACCCAGGTACTCCTGACTCCAGGGCCAGTGCTCTATCCACTGCACCACCCAGCCACCCTGGTAACTACATTTCTAATGGACGTTAAAGCTCACAAAACTCTTTACACACTTCAGCTTCTAAAAGCATGCCAATAACCCCATAAGGTGAGGATAGAGGCATCATCTGATGCCAGTAAATCAGGCACAGCTAGTAAATTTCAGGGAGAATTTGAATCCAAGTCTTGCTGACTCCAGTGCTCCATCACTTTGGATACCTTACTTCCAATAACTTGTAGACAAGGTATCCGAAGGGAAGGGAAGATACTAAAATTAAGGGGGGAAGGGGGGAATCTCAGATCTTATTACTGCCCCCCAAAGTGACCAAGATATAGCCAGAACTACAGAAACATCCCCCAACTCTCCCATCTAAAGGAAATCTTTATGGGAGCAGTTTATGCATGAATCAAAAGCACCCTTGGTGAGGGTGTTAATTAGTAGGAAGCAAGCAGACTTCCATAAGAAATATTCATCAAGAGGAACCAAAACTTTTCTATCTCCTAGTTAATGGAAAGAATTAAAGTAGATGAGATCCGGTTGTGTCTTTAGTGTTTGGTGGCGTGTCCTACTTGGAGTATCTTTACTCTGCAGTCTTATCTTTCTCTAGGGAAAAACCATCTTCTCTCTGAAGTCTTATCTAATTGCCCAGCCTGCCCAGACCTGCCATTTCTTCCCCACTCACTCTCTCATCTGTCTGGTGGTGTCAGGAAATTGGGAAGCTAAGGGACTGAATAGAGAAGGAAGAGAGGCGCAGGTGCTGCCATTAGAGTAGAAGGATGCATTCACAGCTCTCATCACTCAGGCAGCAGCTGTAGGAAATAGTGAATGCAATTCCAAAGGAATTAGTTAAGGATGTTTGGAGACAGTGTTGGAGACAAACTCAAGGTTTTTCAGAGAAACTAGGAAGTAGAGAAGTTTCTGGTTTGTAGCTAGACTACTTAGTAGGAAGTTCAATGATCGTAGTGAGCTGTGTTTTCTTTGTCAGAGGAATTGTCCAGTTCTGCCACAGAGTAGGAGAAATGGGGAGCTGTGGCCTGGAATCTCCTTCTTCAGTATTGCCATCATGACTCACCTGGATATTTGTTTTGGGGTTGTCATGTATGTCCTCTGACATCTGTAAGGGCAGAATAAGAAATGACAAGAACTAGACGATCATATCTATTCTAGCATAGACTGCTTTGAGAGGTAGCAGTTCCCCACAACCAAAGATCCTCCCCAGGAAGGCTAACTGATCAGTTGTTGTATATTTGTTTAAAGGAATTCTTTTTAAGGCACTATTTGTACCTTAAAAAGTATAATCAAAGGTCCATTCCAAATATGAAAATCTGTCAGCCTGAGACCCTTTGGTGGTGTTATCTGGGATGTTCAACAGCTGAATTTATCTCTAGGTCCCATTCCTGAAAGGAAAGATGGTGGTGAGCAGAAGATGGCCAAGGCACAGTCTAATGTGGAAAACTTGATGGCAGCTCTTTGTCATTTTTATGAAGGTATCCTAGCTCCATACATAGAGCAGATCCTTGCTGAAGGCAAGAGCAGATTTCATCTTTCTTTGTTGCCCCATGGCATCTGGCCCACCATCTGATACTACCCTGTCATGGACATTGTAGAGGGGGTTTTGAAGCAGTTCAACCCAAATCGCACTTATAAAGCTGTCAAGTGCTGTCCTAGGTACTGGACCTGGAAAGATAAAAATGAACTGGTTCTTTTCCTCAAGAACATTACATTCTAGACATGGGGTGAGGAGAAAATATTGGGGATAAATATAGTTATATAGAATATAGAAGGAATAATTACAAGGTAATTTGGGATAGGCAAGAGAATCAAGAAAGGATTCAAGAAATCAGAACATAACCTGGGCATGAAGAAAGTGAAGGCTGATGAGACATAGAGGAGGAAAACCAGAATTTGAGGAAAAGGGTAAAGTCTGTAAGTCTTGCAGGAGGAGATGAGTGCTGGGTGCAATGTAGGACAGTTTGGTTACTTCATTCAAGCATAAGGTCGTATGAGGGCAGTACCACAAGATCAGTCTGAGAAGATTGGGTGGGACCAGACAATGAAGGACTTGGAATGTCCACATATGGGCTCTAGGCAGTCACCGAAATTTCTTGAGCAAGGGAGCAGCAAGGAGAGCTCTATGCTACAGGACCATCAATGTGGCATCTGAATCAATCCACTTGGGATCAAGAAGTATTCCTTAATTGCTTTCTATGGCCCAGACACTGAGGATACAAATAAGAAAAAGAGATAGCTCCTGCCCTCAAGGAGCTTCCAATCTAATGTATAGAGGCTGGATTGGTGGGAGGAAAGACAAGAGTCAAGGAGATCAATCAGGCATCTATTGAAATAGTCCAAGTAGAAAGTGATGAGGGACTGGACTAGGGTGGTAGCTACATGACAGAAAAAGATGGATGCAAGAAAAGTAATAATAGAATTTATAGGGCTGGGCAATGGGTTGGATCTACCTCAGAGAGGGAGTGAAGGATTGGGCATGACATCTGGCTTTAAAAAAATGTAATGTCTGGAAGAATAACTTTGAATGGCTTTGAAAGAGTTCAGGTCTTTAGGACTGGATTAACTACTGGATTCGTTTTTACTGAATCTTGCCTTAATCCTCCCAGTGAATACTGTCTTCTTTAAAAAATAAATTTATTTCTTTATTTTTCCAACTACATGCAAAGATAACTTTCATTATTCATTTCTTTTGAAAGATTTTGAATTCCACATTTCCCCCCTCCCTGCTCTCCCCTGTCCCCCTGACAGAGAGCCATACAGGCCATATGTGTATAAGTATGTTAAATATTTCCATATAAGAACAAAATGGGAGAAAACCATGAGAAGGAAAAAAAACCATAAAATGTAAAACATTTTAAAAATTGAAAATAGAAATAATGTGTGGCTTGTATCATTTTGAATGTAGAAAGCAAATTTTTTTTATCTAGTCATTTTCATCATTCCCAATTCTTTGGGAATTTGGGAATTTCTTGATAAAGTTACTGGAATCTTTTACCATTTCTTACTCCAGCTCATTTTACAGATGACAGAACTGAGGTAAATGGGAGTAACCTATATTGCATGTAAACATGTGTAAAATTATTCCACACTTACAAAGTCCTCCCTTACAGAAGTCTAAGACTTTCAGGAGGAAAAAGAATGGTTTAGTGGAGAGAATGCTAAATTTGGAGTCAGATGATCTGGGTTCAAATCTGCCTCTGCAATTTGTGACGTCCATCACTTGAGCCTCACTTTTACCTTTATACAAACTGCAGGCTGGTCTAGATGATCTTTGCTTCCTTCTAAATCTATAATCCTTGGAATTTTCCTCTTGAAAACAAGTGAAAGAATCAGGTCCATGAGTCCTGGCTCCAGTGAACTTGGGAAAAGTTCACATACAGAGCAAGTTGAATTTTCCTCTAGAAAAATAAGACACTCAATGAGTATGGGTAGCTTTGCTGCCTCTGTGGTTTGTGCCCAGAATTCTCTTACTTGGAGGTAGAGATTTCAGCTAGTCACAGTCCAGCATACAATAGAATCAAAGAACATGGGAGTTGTTGGGAAGCTCAGTGGTCATCTATTCCAATCTGTAAGTAATGGTGATTTCTCCAGTCTATGACAGGGATGACATGCTCGCTGGCCTCAACGTAGGGAAGAGGGGGACCCATTGGCTCCCCTAGCAGCCTCCTCCCCTTTTAAATAGGTCTAATTATCAGGAAAGTTTTTACTTGTATCAAATCTAAATTTCCTTCTTGGTCACTTCTACCCAGGGCCCCAATGTGACTTTTTGGGGCCAAATATAATAAACCTAATGTCTCTCCCTTGTGGCCACCCTTTAGATCCTTGAAGGATCATCATGGTTGCCTCTTGGTCTTTTCTCATTCATCCCCAAGACATGGCTCAGCTGAGTCCACAAGGCTCCGGACACTTGTCCTTCCCCTTCTGTTTATACTAGTTGAACTGGGTCTTAGGGAAGTCTCATTTTGGGGACTGGATTCCAGATTCTTAAACTTTTTGACTCATTAACACATCCTGTTGCTGGCATCCTGGAAACACTGCTAATTATAGTAAGAGTTTTACCATGACTATCATTACGGGAAGGGGAACACTGGCCCAGGAGGCATTATATGCCAGGCATGAGATGTCATTTATTCATATGAGAAAAAAAATTCTAAACTGAGAACAATCACAGCATACATCAACAGAATAAGCAAGATTCAATTACTCAGCTTAGGACTCTGATTTCAGTCAGTTGGGAAGCTAATCATGAAATCTCATGGGACTCTGAGACAAGTTTGCTAAACTGTTCTTAAGTCATTTTACATTTCACCTCATCTGAGTACTGTCCCATCAAACAGCCAAGCTTTAATTCCTCTTCTCCAATGCAGCTTTTGTCTGTCAGCCCCTATTGGTGAAGGAACACTATGCCACCCCCTCACCAGATATTCAGTCTTTTTGCAACTCTCAAGATCATTGCCACCCATAGGATACCCATTCACCTAAGATCAGAGCAAACACAAGGAGAGAATAAAGAGACCAGGATCCCTCAGTATAAGGCTGCCAGAGTCTTTGCTTCTTACGGGGAGCAGTAATAAGGTTTACCTTCTCAGTCTCTCACCTGAAATTATATGATCTCACCTGGAGAGCTACTGCTGAGAGACCCAGCTAAAAGCTGGCTGTCCTTCCAAATGGGCCCAGTGCTTCTTGCTGAGGAGTCCAAGGAGGAGGTTCTATGGCTACTCAAACATCAGCTGCTTAGTTCTGAGTTATTCGTTGCTGGAAGTCAGGGGCAGAGCGCTCACCAGTTGGAACAGGTGATACCTTTGTTCCTGGGGGCGGACCCTCTACCGCATTCATTCTCACAAACTAGGCTAACCATGTAAATATGTTCATGCTGTCCAATTTTCTCATCCCAATGATTTCTCTATTTGAATTGGAGCTAGACTTTTCCCTAAAATATGGGGTCACTATGTTTCATCTGCTTGTGCAGATTTGTGTGAGAAAAGCCCTTTGTCTACCTTACATTAATCTATAAACCTTCTGTCCCTGATTTAGGGGTCCATTCACTCATCATCTCAGATGTGATTTGACCAGTAAGAGGGGAAAGTAATGGTTTAAAATTGAACTGTTTCTTTTCCTGAAGGGACTGTCCATTTATGAGTGCATACTGCCTCAAATAGACTCCTAAAATAGTAAAGGTAGAAACAGCTGCTTCACCCAACCCCTTCTTATTACAGGAGAAGAAACTGACTTCCAGACAGAAGGAAATTACTTGCCCAAGACAGAACAGCCGGTAAGTAGAAAAGTCGGGATTCTTCTGATCCCAAATCCAGTGAGGTTTTTCCAGTAGCATTGGTATTTTTTTCTCTCAGGCATATGCTATCTCATCTGATCCCCTCAGTAACCTTTGATGATACAAGCTCCTTGAAGTCAGAGAGTGTACATAGAGCTTGGGACTTAAAGTCAGGAAGCCTGGAGTTCAAATTCTGTTCCAGACACTTCCTGGTTGTGTGACCATGAGCAAGTCACTTAACCACTGTCTGCCACAGTTTCCTTATTTGTAAAATGGGGACAATGACTATGCCCATATCCCAGGGCTATTCTGATGATAAAGTGGGAGATCCTGTTTGTCAAACACTTTGCAAACTTTACATCTCCATAAAAATGGTAGCTGCTAGCAGCTAAAGTAATTGTATCAGCAGTGCCTGGCTCACTGTAGTGGCTTTGGAAATATATGTTGATTGGTGCCACAATTCCATACCCCAGCCTGATGCAAAAGATCTTTCAAGACTTGGAAATCCAGACCTTGGCTTTCATAAAACTGAAGGTTCCAAGCCCAGCATCCCTGATTTAAAGCCACTGACATTATCGGGTGACTTTGACCAAATCATTGCCCCATCTTGAGGTCAGTCTCCTCATTTGTAAAATGGAGAAATTGGCCTCCATGAATGTTGAAGTCTCTTCCTGGGCTAATTGAATGAAATGCTGCCCTTGCTCCCCAATCTGTGCCCATGAAGTCACCAATATATGACAGGCTTCTCCTTCCTCCTCTCCTTCCACATGAGAAGCCCTGACTGAAAGAGGAGTCTGACTCCCCAGAGTAGTGTAAGAACTAGTAGAGACTATTTAGGGGAAGGTTAGTTTTATTTATAGCCATAGGACACATTCATTACCAGAACTTGACTCTGGAAATGTCTATTTTTCTGAATGAATTAGTATTAAACTTTGAAATAAGCTTGTTCACTGGCAACCTCAGCAACTGATTGATGATAAATCTCATTAGAAATTCATTTTCACTACTGACTTTTCCTTGGCTCTCATCTACAATTTCTTGTTCTAATTGACTTAGTAGAAGCCATTATCTCACTCTGTGAATAATTGCCAAGGAAATGACTTTTATACCAAAATGTGGTGTTCTTTTACTTTAAATGGCAAGTGAAAATGTGACTGATGGTTTGATTGCTCCCATGGAGAAGGTCACTACTGGTAAACTGATGTAACCAGGATTCTGAGAGCTGAGATTATACAGTATGAGATGGCTTTGGCACAGTGTGTCAATTCCTGAGCAATCATTTATTAAGCACAATTAACTATGTACTAGACACTGTATGAAATATAAG